>NC_089213.1:3164778-3314778 GCF_963930695.1 Labrus bergylta | reverse complement strand
GTTGGTAAAAGCCATGATGTCTGGCATTAAGCTTTAATTTCCATGGAAATAGGTTGCAAGAGAGTGCCCCAATGAGATGGGAAATTCTGAGGCCCTGTACATACCAGTCTGAATTTACGACCCTTTTGCAACATACACATGTGCACACACACACACACACGCACACACACACACACACACACACACATCAAATTCCCTTTCACTTCATATGAAACTTGAAGCAGAAGAAGTAAAATAACACCCTAGTTTTGGTTGATACATGAGGCTTTGTCGTCCAATGAATGATGAGGAACTATTTTATCTTCAATCCAAAAGAGATTACAGCAGCCCCCCCCCCCCCCCCCCCCCCCAAAAAAAAAAAAAAAAAATGGAGCTGATGGAACAGCCCCGACAAAGTGCATTCTCCTAAACTGTGTCTAATTTAAACTGGCTCAATAAGAGCCTTTTCTAATATCCTCCTCACACCTGGGGCCTCCGCTGCCACACTAAAATGACTCTCAGACGCCGCCTGCTAGGCATGCAAAGCACCCTCCTGCACACAGTCATGTAATAACTTGGGCAAACAAAGAGACATCAGCACATATAGGGTATAAAGAGACACGTTTTTAATACTGCCATCGGCACCTGATGTCATGAGGAGGATCAAAATGGAGACAGAGGCTGACGGGTGTATCTAGGTTGGTAAGATGGGATGTTTGGGTGTTAATAAACAGGCGATTAGGGGGGTAAGGGCACAAGGAGGACAGAGGGTTGTGGAGTAAGAGGGGTACAGAAAAAACAATAAGTGGACATGCCTTCAAAAGGCCCGGCACAAACAAAAGTAGAGAAGGATTTTAATATTCATAACCCAGCACCAGACAGACCTGTCGCTTTCATGTGCACAAGGAAACAAGAGAGGATGGCAGGGAGGCAGCGAGAGGGAGGGAGGGACGAGAGAAAGATGAGAGAAAGTGCAATAAAGGCAGTAAATGAGAAACGGGGAGGTGAATTAAAGTTTGCCGTCAAGTTTGAATACAGGGCGATTTCAAGCTCAATTATGGAACACATGAAAACCCGTCACGTCCTCGTTTCTCCGTTCTTTGTCTTCATCCGCCGATTTTTTTTGTATCTCTCCATCCCTTGTCATCCGTAACACCCCGCTTCCCTCTCGCGCCGCCTGAAACCCCTGCCCTCTGTCCTTTCCTTGACTTTCTCTTGTTTTATCTTTTCTCTTTATTTTATACCGTGACTACGAGCCTGTAAAAAAGCAACAGTCAGTAGATAATAGAGCCGAAACCCGGTTGACAACATCTTTGAAGATCAATCCTAGTAATGAGATGTCCTTTATTTGACTTGGCAGACAATTCGGTTCATATTACCAGCAACAGAAAGTTAACGTCCCGTCCCAGCCAGTTATTCCAACTTTTTTTTGACACTTACCATAATACATTTTAGACCTGCCCCAGAAAAACTCAAGTGAAGTTAATAAACTTTGAGCTAAATCCAAAAAGGAACTAAGGAAATGACAGTGCCTGCAATATATTGGAGAATATCATACCTTGAAGTTTCTTCTTGTCAAGTTTGGCAACAACTTTAAAAGAAAAAAAAAAATACTTGGATCACAAAATTTGGTTATTTGTCAAAAATGTTCCAAACACTGTGGCTGAACCACATTGTCAGGAAATGACTAAGAAGTCTATGAAATATATATTTAACATGTTATAATATAAATTAAATATATTTTATAAAAATTGGAATCAACCTTCTGTCATTGTTAGATTTATGGCTCGTTAATTTCCTGGTGTTGTAGAAACAGCAAAGACCATGAGGTGCAGATGAAACAATAGCAGAATAATGTGAAAATGGATGACAGGGTGAAAAACTGACGGACGTGTTGGTTGGAGAAATGGCTTAACAAGAAGGGGAACATAAAAGTGTCTGGTTGATATAAATAAAAGATTAATTTTCTGGTTCAGTGATATCTCTACAGGAAACCAAGAATTATCCGGTGTAGGAGGTTATTGGCCCATATCTATTCAAGAAGCTGTCATTTCACCCTCAATCCTGTCTCTATTAATTACATGTCATTTTCCAAATGTTAACAAATGCTTTACTTCAATATGACAGCTGACAATAAAAATGATTTCTGGGATCTATCTCCTGTAGCACAAACCACCATCCACACCAAGTGCACCAAGGCAATAACCACGCAGAATCATTACCAAAGATTAATAGGGCTTTTAATATAGTCATTAAACCACCGTCTGAAATATAGATCACAGTTGTCAGCAGATATGGTTTTCTGTTCCATTTCAAGATGTTTTGAAGCTCCTTTGGGTGCAGGAGTTATAGGTGCCACTGGAGCTATCAAGAGCTAACAACATCCTTTGGCATTTACGCTTCACTGGGTTTGAAGCTGTGAGTGCTGCTTTCTCTACACTGTAGCAACATATTAGAGATGCAGTGTTCCTCTCACAGCTTTTATATATATATATTAGTGGAATACATTTTACGAGGAAAAGACTGAAGACAAAAAGATCAGTCAAAGAATGTCGTGATGCCATCCAACAAATGTCAAAACTTAAACGCTTGTCATGGTAAGCACGTCCGACCCCAAGACAGCCAATACACGAGTGTGACATTCAGACAAAGTTATTCTTTGGCAATTATATAATGTGCTTAGCCAAACAAATATCAAACTAAAAGGAAATGTTACATTTACTGCAGAGTCACTTTTGTTACAATTTCCACTATTGTCATTCATAATCCAGTGCCATGGGATTAAACTTTTACATGTTTTGTTCAATTTTGCTCTGAAACCAAACAGTTGGTACAACCAAAAGTTGCCAAATAGATAATAGAGGCTCACATTTTGATGTATCTTTTAGCTTTATTTAAATTAAAAAACAAGAAAGTTGAATAGGGGCCTTTGCCCATGAATGCCGTTTTTGTGATGGCAGTGCCCATTTTCTAAATATCCAGTATAGTTAAATGTTTTCCGCACTCGAGTCCTAAGCCCAAAGACTCTTAGGTCCACCACACAGGACACATGATAGCAGCCTGACAACAACAAAGACGGTCTCAAACCCTGAGAAGAACAAGAACAAGATGGAATTTATTAATCCCGTGAGGGGAAAGTCAATTTTACACTCTGTTGGTGAACATGCTGCACACACATAGACTGAAATACACACACATGCACAAACAGGATCCTATGGACATGAACTAATGGAGAGAGGACAGTGAGGGGGCTGCCCACAGTGAGCTCTCCTGAGTCGGTGGGGGGGTTGTGTGTCTTGCTCAAAGGCACATGGGCAGTGGTCAGGAAGTGAACTAGTACCTCTCCAGCTACCAACTAGAAATGGCAACCCTTAGATTTCCCAACCCAAGTCCCTGCAGACTGAGCTACTGCCGCTCCCTCGATAGAAGTTACTGCTGAGCTACTAAGTAGCACAGCAAGTAATCCATTAGGCGTTAGGGTTCGGTTGTGATAGCCAGTTCTATTCTTGGTCCAGTCCCCATTTGGCACAATACTCTGATTTTGTTCAACACCAATTTAAACAAATTTCCTATCAGAAAATGTATCTCCTCTTGCCATTTTCAATAACAAAGAACAATATGCAAAACACTTGTTAGCAAACGTTGTCAACAGATCTTTGCAGATTCTATCATCCGGAGGTCATACTGTAACAGCAAACTTTTTCTAAGTTAGAGATTACTTGTGCAAGAATTAAAAGAAATATTGCCCATGAATGGAGTTTGCATCAAGGAAGACCAACAGAGTTCAATCTTCCACAATCCCACCACATCAATCTCAGAGGAATTTCACAGAAACCTACCATGTAAATGAAGTCATTTTAATAATATGATGATGGTGAAACAAGATTTACAGTATTTATAGTAAGCTTTAAAGACAATAAGGTCTAAGAGTATGACATTTACACCTGTTAGCTTTTATTTATATCTTCTGACATTAATTATGTTGCTTCAAATGCTGCAGTGCTTCTGCCTTCCTGACAACTAAAATAAGTGTCAGATGTTTGACTTATAGTAATATGTGAGTTTAATCAGTTGCAAATGTTCCTGCTGAGCTTTATGAGATTCAACAAGGATGCAATAAGTGTCAGTATTTTTAGATTCTAATTCATTAAATTGCTATCAAACTCCCAAACCTCCGTCACACTCTCAAAGCTAGTTATTGCTTCATATATTGGCAGTCAGGACCTCAGGTGGTAAACCAAGCATCATGAATGAAAACTCACTGAGAGAAAACTGTTCTTCAGATACACACAGAGTTTTTAATATTTACATAACAGAACAAGGTTGACTAAAAGCACATTCATATCTATACTGTAGCAACAGCCTGGGGGAGGAGTACGTGGTCAAACAAACACTATTTAAATAATTCTCTTGTTCTATGAAAACCATGTTTTGTGCTTGAAGGGTCTTTGCTTATTCATTCCAAGCATTATCTGAAACAGCAGAACAAAATCTTATACTGCTTTCAGTGCATGTGAATATTGTTGTGACAGCTAGTTAAACTCAAGTTTCTTTAACTAATCCTATTTCTACTACATATGACAGCATATCTTAACATTTTGACAAGGGTTTTAATGCTTTACTCGTCATAAATGCTATAATAGCATAGTCAGATTTGAAAAGACTGGTGATATTTCAACCCTGCTGCTACAGCAAGAACTTCTTTATATAAACTGAAGAATGAGAACGACAGCCAACATAGACATTAAGGGACACAACTCAAATTTACATCTATGTTATCAGATCTGTAGATCTAAAAGACTTAAAAAAGATACTGAAAGTAACCCCCAATCCCTGCCCCGCATTGCATATTTAAGAAATGACACCAAACAGTCACTGTGCAACAACTGTAAGAAGATCCTAGCTGTGCAAGTTGTGACACAGAAGCTGGAAAGAAGAAGTATAAATCTTTATAAATGGAGAATGTTGATTTTCAAATGCAGTCAGACAGACAACATCTATTTCTAAGAAGGCAAATCATTTGATATTCTTAAATGTCCATTGTTAACAAATATATATTTATTTTATGAATTTAGAAATTATACATAAATTAAAATATAGATGTATAAAATATCAACAAGAATCAATGTGAATGAATGCAAATCAAAAGCTGCAAAAGGCTGCAGAAAGATCCTCTTCCTCTTACCCTGAACACTAACTTGGGGTGCAAATTAACGGACCATGTAAGTATTTGCTTGGTCACAGAAGCTTGCTGCAACAATGTCAGTTAAACGGTCACACTGCCTCTAGTGGCTGCTATTAGCAACAGCTGAAACAAACAAACAAATTGCTTGTGGTAGAATAACCACTCTCAGTTTTCTATTTCAGATAAATTATACAGCCCATACTTTCCTCTGCATACTGTAAATAACACCTGTGCTTATCTGACAACATTATCCTATATGTTCATACGCATAAGGGATCATATTGTTGCTAAGCTTTACATAAACAAAATGATTTTGCACTAGATAACAGTTGTAAACATTGTATCTCATATCTCATCTGCTGGATGTGGGCGATAATGTCTGAAATCCCTTTTCCTGAAAGATTTACTGAGTCATTATGTTGTTTGTGGGCTCCAGATGGGATTGTGTGTCCTCAGGTGGATGTCAAAAAATGCAAAAATCCTTTCACTCTCCCTGTTATCACAAAATCTTATTAGTGTTATCTTGATCCCTCTGCTTTGCCTGTGGTATCATTGTGTGCATGTATGTGTGTGTGTGTGTGTGTGTGTGTGTGTGTGTGTGTGTGTGTGTGTGTGTGTGTGTGTGTGTGCTGCAGTTCCCCTCTGTAATATCTGATGTCACTTTAATTGCAACGACTAATACGTTTGATTTAATTAAGTTTGTGTTCATGGTTTATCGTGGTAGAAACAGTGCGAAAAACATTTTTATTTGGAATTTCCAGTAAATACAGGTGATGAAGTTAGGGTGTGTTTGTGCAGAATTTGAAGTTGTTCTAGTGAAGCTTTGACTTTGATTTTCTCAGTAACCAGTAATATAACAACTTCTCTCACTAATAACTTCAGCTGCTGAGTAATCTGTTCAGTAATATATTTACTGTCATCTTAAAATCATCTTACATTTGCTCGGTTTGAACTCTACAAAGATGCCAAAGTAATGACCCCAAAAGTCTATTTTTCTTTTTCCCCACTGAAGAAATCGAACGGCTGCAGTGATGTTGTTGATGGTCGTGTCAAGTGATCTGTTTTATCCCGAGGAAGGCTTTCATCCCTCTCTTTCAGGTGTATTATTTGGCTGAAATTAAACCCCGTCTCCACCCCCACAACTGAGATTACAGAGAAAGAGCTGACACTGTATAACTGATGACCTCTATCTACCTGTCTGTCTTTCTGTCTCCCCCCCTCTCTCCCTCCCTTACACTGTCTGGAATCTGATTGGATGAACACAACTGACATCATATACCACTTTCTCATTGTCTCCTCCAGGAGTCAGCTCAATAACAATATCCATCAACATTGTACACAATCAATCAATCTATCAGTCAACCGAACAAACCATTTGCTCTTACATTATTCAGGACAAGTCTCATTCAAATGACTGACAAACAGAGCTGCTCAAACGCAGTGACAGACAAGTCGTTCGGGGGTTCAGAGTGTCCCGCAGAGCACCCTGCAGAGGCCTGACTCACAGAGCAGCCTCTCTGACAGCGGGGGGGGGGGGGGGAGGATTTTCTACCAAATAGCAGGTACGCTGGGTTGTGGATTGGTGGCTGGATTTTGATTTTCGCTTGTTACAACATGCAACCAAGCATGCTGCAGTGAATTCCTGGATTTGTACATTTTGTATTTTTCCTTCTGTTTTCATTGTGCTCTTTAATTCATCTTTCTAATTAATTCAAGAAGCAGCAAACTCATAAACTCTTACAAATTATGTGTTGTTATAACTCCGGGCTACTCTCATTTGTTCCCCTTGTCTGTTTCAATATGTAGGCATAAAGATTTCACTATATATTTCTATAAATGTCGAAGAAAGGAATATATTCATGTTACTTAATATTGATTGAGTGAGTTGTGATTTTGCTTTCAAGCCGTAGGACCCTTCAGGGCGACTTTAGAGAGGTCAAAGATGACTTCAAAGAAGAGATAACATGTATATCAAACACATATTTCTGCTGATGATCATACCTCACATGGAAATAATAGAAATGTGCAGCCTTTGGGCAATTTTGAATAACTGAAGTAAGAAATTGCCTGAAAATACGTATAATACTTTATGTTCACCGGGCTGCAAGAGGTTATTTGTGGGTGTTAATTCATCTGTAGTTGCAAAGGTTGAAATCAAGTTAAACTTATCATAAAAGTGCAGAAGAGATCATTTTCATTTTAACAGTTATCCAATAGTTTTCGTTTAAGCAAATAGCAGATTTATATTCTCAAAACGTGTGCCTTATAACCTCTTACAAACACACACTAACAACAGGAAATACAGCTACAGGGGTTGGTGTGATCCTGCTTTTGGAATACCAACACATAAAAGTTTTTTATTCTGGTTTCTCGTGCATCTACAGTCATGAATTCAACACAAAGGCATTGAACATGCCTGCAGGCACACACACACCTAACCTCTTTTTATACAGACACCGTGACTCCTGGTTTTAATGAGGACTCTTGGCTGTTTAGTTACATTGTTAGAGGTCTTCTAGGGAGCTGATTAGTGTTTCACTCCACCTTCAGCTGAATTAATTCAATGATGGTTTGAATTATTTCATTCTTTCACAATCCTGGTCATTTTCACCACATTTTCCATGACAGAAGTCGCTGGTTAATGAAGAAGATATTCTCAGCTAAAGTCTTCTCACAGCAGGGAGCTCATCCATTTTACATGTAACACGAGAAAAAGACGTGTATGATAGAGTCACGAGATGCTGCAAGGCTAAAACCGACTTTATTTAAAGAATGATTCAGGCAGGGAAGGTGCTTGATCAAAGAGGCATTCCATTTTTGCGCCCAAAATTTTCAGTTTGGATTGATTTTTTTTTAAAGGTTTTTTCAAATGAACGAGACTTCACTTAAACAACAACTTAAAATCAAATATAAATATGAAAGCTGACTGTTTCTGCACCATTTCCATGTCGTATGTATCACAAAGCAAACACAATGGATTTATACAGCACAGTGTTCAGTTCTTGCTTCTACATCTTAGTTATGTGAACACGTTGACATCACACCTCTATGTCTAAAAACTTATTTTAGTAAAATGTCATAGTCCACATCACTGTGGACTGCTTTAATATATCAAAGGAGTTTAGAGCTATCCTCATAAACCATAGGGGCGCACGATGCTGTAGTAAGATGTGTCACCACTTGACTTTTAGGTCTGAATTTAGTTTTTAGCAGCTGGATTTATGTCTATAAGATATGAGAAGTGCTGTCCTACAGCTCATTATTGTTGCGCATTAAAAGACAGGTTATGTCCTCATATCCTTGTCGGACCCTGTTTTACAGTCCTCATAACGTTCATAAGATGTGTATGTGTGTGTGTGTTTGTCTGGATGTGTGTTTGTGATTCGTAATGATTCCTAAGGAAATAATTGCATAAAATGCAATGATAGTCTGCATTAATGCTATGTAGTGCTTTTAAAACTGCTTGTTCTCCTTCAGTTCATCAATAGCAATTTCCTTGAACACAGAGAGGCAGGAAGGACTCAAACCTTTTTTGGGTACAAAACATAGACACTTGAAAACACACTCATACACACACAAACCATTAGCATTGATCAAGACACTCTTTGTTGTTCTTGGCAAACACGATGACAGAATAAAAAGATGATCCCCCTTGCACACACGCACGCACGCACACACACACACACACACCCACACACACACACACACACACACACACACACACACACAGAATGACAGACTCACAGTCTCCATGGGGCACTAGTGGAAGTTATTCATGATCAGTTGCTATTATTAAAGGCTATGTCAAGCACCAGACTGTGAGCTTTAAGGTGATGAATAGTGAAATAAACAGATATATTTACCCGCTGACAGACCCTCTTTTTTCAGTTAAAAGGGAACACTTGTGATTTTCATCATGATCAAGACCAATAACTGTTTGGTTTATGCTTCATGGCAGGGATGGTGCTGCTGGAGCGACATTGCCTCATAGAAGTTACTTATTGGTAGTGTTGTAGTCAAGACCACACTAACCGAGACCAAGACATACCCAAGATCAGAATCCTCCGAAACCGAGACTAGACCAAGATATTTAGGGATCGAAACCAAGTCAAGACCAAGACCAAGGCAGACCGAGACCCTTAGTATCATTGATAAATCCTTTGGAAAGGGGCGTTTTCCTTCTAATCACAGTATTGACTTGGAAAAATAGCCAATCAGTGGTGGTCTTAACCGGTCTTGATTTAAACTCCGTAGTCCGCCCCAGGCTGAAACCAAGACAAGACCAGGTAACAAAAAAAAACGTTGATTCCGAGACAAAACCAAGACCTTCAAAATGTGGTCTCGAGAACTTGTGGTCTTGAGTACTACAACTACTTATTGGCCTCAAAAATTTCAGCCATTCAAGCTTATTCTAAATTTGATTTCTAAATTCATGGAAGCAGATTTCTTAGCAACTGGAGGAGTCGCCCCCTTATGGCTTTTCCTCATTGGTTTCACTTTTACGTCGCTGAAATTACAGCTGCTGAAACACTATCTACTCCTATAACAAAGTGAAACCAGAAATAATCAGCACCCACAGATTCGTAAATAGAGATAAGCTCATATACAGTTTTTTTTCCTCTAAGTCCAATTCACTGATGTGTCCAGAAGAGGCTTTTCTTTTCATTGCACACTGACTGAAATAAGGGATTAGGGAACATGTTTTCTATTGTCTCTGTATTCACATGACAAGGTCCATTAACGGAAAATTGGAAACACAGTAGTCACATTTAAACAGTAATTAACTGCCTAATTAGTTAAAACTGCTGTGCACGTGCTGTTCAGCATTAAAAACCACATTAGCTGAGACAGCGGTGTCAGTGCGCACTGTTTTGAATAGATTTTTTAAAAAACAACATGAGCACACTACCAGGAGGTAGATCAAAGCTGCAGCAGCGCAGCAAAATGAAGACTTTCATTACAATAATGATAATAGGATAAACAGTTCAATGACAGCAGCTGTTATCCTCTCAATCCTTTAAATAAACACTCACAGGAGGTTTTGATGATGGAAAAGCACTTGAGGAAGTCAGAGAGGATAGATAAGGGAGGTATGTGGGGTCCGCTTTGAAGACCCATGGAGGTGATGGTCACAGGTGAAATTTGCTAATGGTATTCAGCGTAGTGATCATGCACAGCAGGAAGCCTGCTACTGTGTGTGTGTGTGTGTCTCTTTTCAACCTGTCGTCTCCCCGGCTCACTCATGAATAATTCATGATATCCCCCGTAAAATCAGGTCCTTAGAATCACAGATTAATACACCAGGGGCCGAGGGTGAGAGGAGACAGAAAAAAAAAGAAGCAGAAGTTAAGACCTGATCATCCTTCTGTGTGTGTCTTTTGACATGTGCATGTTACCACTTTTTGGTCAATTCGCTACAGCTACGCAGCCATCAACATTGGTTTCTGAAATGTAAAGGGATAATTGCAAACTAGTAGGGGTGTAACGGTGCACAAAAATTTCGGTTCGGTACGGTTCCAAGTTTTGAAGCTTCGGTTCGGTACATTTTCGGTACAGTAAAGGGACCTGATGCAACACTTTTTTTTCTTTATTAGGAAGACTTAGAATTTCCCTTTTACACATTGGGCTAAGTGCAGCATCGACAGTTCAGACTTGTACACCTGCTCAGGTTACTTTTTAATAACATTTTGAATTAAACATTGTAAAAAAAAAAAAAAAAAAAATGTATGCTGCATCCTTCAACCAAAAGAGTCTCCATTAAATAAAAGATGAATGAAATAAAGTATTTTAGAATTAAATTAAGTAATTAATACAGCCTATATGTAAAAATATTTCTTTTTAATTACACTGACACCTTTTAGTTTATTAAGCCAACAGTTTTTTGAATGCCCTTTGAGCACATAATAAACCTAATCACATCTGGGACAGAATAGTTTAATCACAGAACTGTTAATATTTCCCTCTGTCGACATAAGAATTTCAGTGGCATTTGTTATGGCTTTGGCCCGTTTAGAATTACTAGCAAAAGGCTGCGTGCGGACCGGACCGAAGGCCCTGTACCGAAACCTTTCTAGACCGAGTACGTGTACCTTTACACCCCTACAAACTAGTGTTTATTGCTAATGTCACGCTCAGCTACCAGCCAAACTTTTCGTTCAACTTGGACCTTCCAGACTTGCCATCAATGCTCCTCTCCACATCAAGTTTCATTAATGGCATTTCAAGGGTGCTCACATGACACTGCCCACTTGTTTTCTACCTGAATGATTGTCCGACAACTTCAGTTTGCACAAATACTGTGCTCAGACACCTTAGCCGTTCATTTACTGAAGGTCAGTTTTATCAGGATTGATAAATCCAACTGCTGGAGCAGCGAAAACAAAACCCCAGTTGTAATTTACCAAACTCTCTCCTGAAAACAAGTCTGCCGGCTCATATGAGTTTGTGTGTACAGTTTTTTTGTTTGTTTTTCACAAGCTAGTTTGCAAAACTGTGTGTAACCTAGTGTTCACTACAAGAGCTGACACACATTTGGGATGCATTACCAAGCACCCAAAACCCCCCCATCTTGTCTTGCTTATTCTCTCCTGCTCGGATCCCCAGGCCTGCTGAATAAATCAACACATTTTAAACATGCTTGAATATAATGGCAACAAAAAAACAGCAACTCTACTTATTTGAAAGTGGGGTGAGGGTAAATTCTGTGACAGCTGTGTACTTTTGGTACATTTTAACAACCCCATATCGTGCAGCCCTTGCTCTCTCCTTGCAGTTTGTGCCCTCGTCATGCCAGTAAGTGCTTTCTCTGGTGCCATCAGCAGGGAGAGGCTGCACGCTAGCACAGATGTGAACAACATTTGAGGAAGTTTTTTTTTTTCTTTCACGACAGTCTCATTCATGGTGATAACAGCTGGCTGGCACTGTCACAGAACAAATTCCAGGAGGGGATTTAAGGGGAAATTAAAGTTAGTTTGCATCCAGAGATTGTACTGTGAGTTATCCTCCCTATGCCTTGTTAATTAAGAGTTGTTAAATATATTGGTTGGGCTTTAATTAAGCTGACAAGTGTTTGCGAACAATCCCAACACGCTGCTTGTAAATGTAAGTCATTTAATTTAAAATGCTTTGTCTACTATTTGCAAAGTTCCTTCATTACATCAAAATAAGAAGCCTTTTAAAAAAAAAGCTACAGATTGTACACACCGTCACACAACAAACGTTTAAGAAATATAACAATGAATGTATTTTTAGGCTGCAGGTACTGAGGTGTGTTACCTCAACTGTGAGGGAAGCTCATTGAATTTAATGAAGCGTCTGTTGTTTGTCAGCCCTCTTAGTGTGCTAAGAAGCTGAATGAACAGAATAGGATGGTGCAGCACATCTGTTCAGAAGGAGATGGTGGAGTAAACAAACCTCTGACTAATTGATCCTTACTACAATAATATGATAATTTTAGTTTCTTTGTTTCTGCTTTTTGAAATTCTGTACACTGTTTCACTCAGGTTCAGACTTCATTGCTGGTGATGGGCTTGGAGCCCCTATGTGCAATCAACTTCTGAAAAACAGATTGAATGATGTTGTTTTTTCCCCCAAGAAACATAATTTCACTTCTAGCTGAGACTTAAAATACTTTGCACCTCTTACATTTTCTCCAAGGTCTCTGAAGAAAGATGCCAAATCTGAATTTGTATAAGCTGGACTCATTTATTATGGAGGTTAGCCTCCAACATGTTCGGGTACGTCCTAGGGCTGAGCGATATGGACCAAAACTCATATCTTGATATTGATTAGCTGAATGGCGATACTCGATATATATATCGATATGTATTTTATTAACAGTGAAAACACATGGAAAAATAACTACCTGTTTGTGAATTTAAAAAGTTATATAATAAAATAAAAATGTTCCTTAAATACAATAAAAGAGAGAGAGAGGAGGAGCAGGGTTAAGAGGGACAGACAGTCAGTCATCATCAGTGAGATGAGAAAAAGGTGACCTGGCACCTCTGTAACATTATTTTAATGCAACATAAACTATATTGATATTACCGATTTTGTCTTCCGTATATCTTGTTTGAAAATATATCGATATATCTTAAAAACTCGATATATTTCCCAGCCCTAGTACGTCCTACTAGTCAATAGTGCAATGACATCACCAGTTAAAAAAAATGTACAGTAGGTATTAAAAGGTTAACAGTCTGTCTGTACATTTTATCCTCACTGGTGAACTGGATACTGAGATATTTTGACTATTTTACTTGGTGCAGCATCTCGCCCAAAAATTGGAGGAACCAATCCCACTATTTACAGACGAAGAACAACGGCCTGAGATTTGTATTCCTGCAGCATTAAGCTAGTGTAAAATCTCTGGCGGGAATACATTCCAAGAGCGTGATCCTTGTACATTTGTTTTTTTTAAAACATGTTATTTTTCTTTCTTATTTGGTTGTTCGGGTTTAAAATGACACCTTAAAAATATATTATCTCCGGCTTATATTGCTAGCTCTGTTTATCGGTCAGTTTAGTACAAAATAAGTCTTACAGCAGACAAAACGAACGTCTCCAAAAACTTCAACCAAGTCCAGTTACCTTTTGGATTTAACTGAATTATCATTGCTCATAAATCTTTACACTCCTTAGAGAGTGTAAAAAAACATAACTTTACCACACTAGCTTGTCTTATAACAACATAAAGTCAGTGTATCCCTGATTTTCCACAAATGCACCTGCTGAGGGGCCCTTTTCATTAGTGTTACAAACAAACTAATTAGTCAATTAAAAAATTTCTATATCTCTCCCTTTGTCCGCCTTGTGACCCTTCTGCTGTTAATTTATGTTCCATTGGCAGGCTTCCTCTCCTCACTACGACAACAGACTGACAAGGCATCAATCATGGCTCCCAAGCTGAACGGCATGGCACAGACCACCCATCGAGATGCCAGACGATCGATATTCAGAAAACATTTGACCTTCCTTCTGGCACCTGGGGAAAAGGTACACAAACACAAACACTCGTGCTTTTTATAGGTGCACATAGTTAGATACACACACATCACACCGGTGTAATGGAGGGCGATGCAGTCGACGTGTCAGTGTGCTGCAGGCAGGCGGCATCGAGTAGAGCCTCCTGTGGTGAAACCTTAAAGTGTCATTAGCTTCCTCTGTTGCAGACAACACCTGCCTGCCTTCCATTCAGCATCTTACACACATACAGTGTGTCCTTGAATGAAAAGGAGAAGTGCACACTCAACATCGAAGAAATTATAATTATTTTTTTCACACCACTCCAAATGTTGCCTTTTTTTTTCTTTTTTTTTTTACAACATCTTAAAGTCTGTGGTTGTTGTTTATTGAAGATTTAATTCTCTTTGCTGATGGCTTTTCCTGCATGTTTGTAATTTGCAGCTCAATATTTCCCTCAAAAATGAGAAAAGGAAAAATCAAAAGTGACCAAACAAAACACACATCTGGGCTCCTCAAAACCCGCAGGGGAACAGTTGTGTTTTACGGTACCAGGCAAATAAACTGGTATTTTTATTCATGTGATGAACCACTATTTCCAGTCTGAAACCTTCAATAGCTCTTCCCTTTTCATGCAGGGTCTCTGTTATTGAAATGCACTCGCGTTCACCCCTCCGCTGTCACTATTCAGTTTTGAAAAAGCCAATTGACAAAAGCCATCAGCACCCCACTATTCCTTCCCCTCACACGGTCCTGCAAGAGTTGAATTTCTGCAGAGAACTCCATTGTCACTTTATAACAGTCGCAAAGTTTACCCGAGCAAAGTGCCATCTACTTTAAATCTCTGTTCAGCTCCTTAACTTGTATACCTAGCACCAACGCATAAAGGATTTTCTTGTGCACCGTCTCTGAGAGATATGTGGGGGAAGAAGTTCCCTGTTTGAAAGTAGCTGAAAGTTTTGTTTTTTTGAGTTATAGACCAAGCCCAGCAGAAACAACAACAGAAACTTGTTTCTGACATTTTACCTAGGATAAATTATCATAATCATCATTCTCTTCCCTGTATTTTTTCCACTTCCCTTCTCAACGTAGATGTCAGACATAGGGTCTTGCATTTCTGAAAGTAAGATGTCTACTAGGGCTGGGTATTTCCCACAACCCCACAATACGATACGTATCCCGATACAGAGGCCACGATACATGTTACTTTATAACCTGAGTTACAAATCAAGTAACTTGAAACATAATACCCCATTTCCCTCAATAATGTTGTCAAGTAGGAGAATTAAATCAATGAATTGTAAAGCAAAAACAAGTATCTCAAAATTGTAATCAAGTGAAGTAGTGAATTCATGTTAAAAATGACACATGTTCCCTCATGTGGTTGTATAGTGTGCAGCCACATGGTATAAAACATGGACTTAGTTTTTTCTGAGCTATGTTTTCCCTTGCCTCCCTCACTCTCACTCTCTCTGTTTCTCATCCTAAACTTCCTCTTTCCCCCCCAAGGCACTGTAGATCATCTCTCCTCTGTTCCTTTGATCGTAACACACCACATCTGGAATAATCCCCATGTGAGGAAGTCAGAGTGACGCCTCCGTACACTCGTCTCTGAAGAATTTGCTGAGTAAATGTCACTCTGGGCACATACATGTACAGGGATATAAACACATACACATACATGAACTCACTCAGATTTCACCTCTCTTTCAACTTCTTTAATAACAACCACAGACCGTGACGGGGTTAGAAAGTACACACTCCGAGCCGGGAGTATAATCCAGGCAGTGGAAGCGGACATGGTGCGGTTGATCTCCTTCATCGCTGCTGGCTGCAAGAAGAAAGATGGTCTTAAGACGCTTTTGGTGAAAAGCCCAGGAACATTTAAACCATGAGCATCAGACGAAGGCAAGAGCCCAGCAGGGTCAAGAGGATTGAGCACCAAGTGAGGGGTAAGTAAACACACTACTGCAGATACAAATAACAACACGGTCGGGTTTCCTGCAAACACAAATTGACATTACAGAACCACTGTATAAAAAAACATCAAATCAGTTAAACAGCCCAACAAACAAAAATACGTTTATCCCCTTTGAAAAATGCAAGTCATCCAAAGAACAATCAACACTTGTCTAAGTCATGGTGGAGATGCAACTGGTTAGCAGGTAAAAAGTTTCCCATCTTATGTTCAACATGCCATGACATCAACAAACCAGAACAAGCTTTTTAGATTGACATTTGCAGGTATTTGATCATAAACCATAAAATACTGGAATCATAGGAATTCTGACCCGATGATCATGATAGCATGGATACAAATTCAAGAAGGGGGTTTTAAAACAATGACTGGTTTTACGCAAGAAAGATGTATGAATCAATCTATAAATATTCTGTAAATTATCAGAAATTACTTGAATGTATGGCAAGTGTCTCAAAAGGGAAGACAAACAATTCAGAACACAAACACCTACTGATGAATATATTCTCATGTTACATTCATCCAACCAAAATGAGCAAAACAGAACAACATTTTTATATCCTATTTGTATGTAAAGTCCAGATTCTCTGCAAAGTCCTGTTCCTTATCTTTGGTAAAACACAAAAACTCTTGACTTCTTGACCATGCTTGAAAAACGCCTGTGGTGCCTCAAGACTTCATGCTACTTCTGGAACTTTTCAGTGTTCAGAGAAAGCTACAGAGAGGGGAAGAGGGAGCGTGGGCGTGTTGGTAGATGTGTCTCAGCTTGTGCAGTATGAAAATGAAGTCTTATTATGTATGAACACAAGGCTATAATATAAGCCACAGTATCCATCCAGCTTTATTTCTGTTGCATCAGCCGTTGTATGCTGTCCCCTCTCCTCTCGCTCTGTGTTTATGCAACTGGTTATCAGATATGAGCGAGCCTCCTTATCACATTGTGTCTCCAGGCTGTGAGTGGGTTCGCTGAAACTTTCCCCAAACTATATGATTGAAACGGAACAGAAACTTTTAGTCCTCGAGACTGGTTGCCCGCCGCGTGAACCCAAAAATTCTCAAATCCCATTTCTGCAGTGTGGAGAAAGGGGGTTGAAAATGGAAGGGGGGAGCGCAGGGGAAGAGTAGGGGGGAATAAAAGATGTTGGGGGTGGAAGGGGAGGAGGATGGCATGCTCAGTTGTCTTAGTAGATAAGGAAGAAGAAAAAAAGCTCTATAGCTTGAAATCTCTCTGGATGTGCTTTCAACAAGGTGTATAAGCAGATATAAATATATGAATGGGAGCAGCCTGCACATTTATTAAAGAGGGAATCCGACACATTTCCGCACAGAGGATGGCACCCTGAGGGGTAATGAATGCCACAGTGATTCATCTGTTTTACTTGTGTGTTTGTGTGTTTGCGTGTGTGTGTTCGGTGTGACTCTTTAAGACATGTACATCTGTCAGCCGTCATGGAGTTTGTGTGTCAAGTCAGAAGAGTGCCAGATGTTTCGCTGCGTTCATGCTCATCTGTCTGATGGTACTCTTAGTTCACTTTCTAGTTGTCGAGTCAATTCTTAACTGTGAAGCATGCGATCATAAATCCCAGTGAGCCTCAGTGGACCTTAAAGTCTGTATTTTATACAAGCACCTATATCCCAGTCGTCATTTCATCATTCCATTACATCTGTTGAATTTAACCCCACCATTTACAGGAAAACAAAGTCAAAGTTAATTGCATTATTTCTGGTTTACTGATCGTCATCGCTGTCTTTTGTTTTCTCCATTTATTTTTCACTTTCTCCCCTCCCCCGCTTCACACAGGTTTCCTTTTTTTTATTTCACATCCTGCCAATAATCTTGTATATAATTCATAAACTCCATATTGTTTTTTGGCTGATGCAGATGACATGTTTTCCCTCCTATAGTATTACCTATAACCCACATATATCCTTCCCTCAAAAGCCTCATCTACAATTTAGCAGGGCTAAACTTCAGGATTACTGTAGGTTACTGCATTCATTATTCATTGTCATTACACTTTAATGTCATCATAAGGCAGGCCTGTGCTCCGTGACAATATGGGAGAGGGAAGAGGGGATGGTGTGACAAAGGTTGTGGTCTATGTGTTGACTGCGGTTGTCATTTACGAGGCATTTTTCTGCCCAGTTGTTAAACTCGACTGGCTTCTGTGCTGTAACCTCTGAGGACTTCATTGTCCATTGAGTTGGAGCTAAAAATATAGAAAATAAATCTTCTTGTTGCATCAGGGGTGGATCATTGTTGTGTCCCGAAGGCTTCTATAATCAGTGCCTCTTACATTTTACCATGTTAGCTTTTGAAATGTAGTTTTGTCTTTTGGTCTTTTTTTCTTGAGGGTTTGAGTTCTAATTTCTCATGAAAATTTAGAAATGAAATTATATTTACATTCCTTGTCAAATTATTGGAAAGTTTGATGGACTAGAACAATAATATTTTTCCAAAATGTATTTAAAGTCTGTTCATACTGCACACCGTCTTTTATTTAAAGCTTAAGATGTTTGCAGTAACCATCATCCTGCACAAATCAAGTGTTTTCCATGACTCCTGTTCCATTGTTTATATATATTTTATGTATATTTTTGTGGTAAAATTTAAATTCTTTGACTGTCGGAGTACTGCTGCTCGTTATCTTTCTACTTTTATGTTCTTTCATTTTTTTTTGCACCAAAACACCAAGAAAGAAATTCCTTGCATGAGTAAACGTATTTGACAGTAAACCAGATTCTGATTCTAATGACTCAATAAAATCCCTGTCGAGATCAGAAATGAAATTAAGACATCTTAAATTACATAAAAGGTAGTTCAGTCCCAATTTGAAAGTAATATACTTTCATATTTCCCCCCCAGATGGAACAAATATTTTAAATCAAATTTATTTAAATACATTTCACCATGAGAGTTTCAAATCCACCTTTAAAAGACACATTGTTTGTGGTTAGCTGGTAGGTAGTGTTAATTTATAATCTACGCAGGAACAGACAACAGCATATCTGTAAAATAACTCCAGGGAAATAAAAACTGTAACAGTCAACCCAGAATCTGCACATTAAAAACAGTCTAAAGCTCCAGTGACAAACTCTTGGCTGTTTTGCTTTTGCAGTAAAAAAATATTGAAATGTTGAATAGTTAGAGGCAAATGTAACATGAGTTTACACTAACAACCATCGCTGCCGTCATGTACTCTGCACTGCACCACTGGCTGTGTTTGTATTTCAGAGCTTTGTATTTGTTTACAGCCTCTTTCCTCCAGAGTCCTTTGAATATGTTGTCATGACAGGATAACAAGAACACATTTTGTTTGCGGGACTCGCTTTAAAATCAAATACTTGGATAAGCAGGAACAATGTGTGCAAAGTGGGACGTCTTTTTTTACCTCTGTGCAGTATGAAAAAATCCCCTCTCACAGTTCATATCTGTTTTGTCATATTGCCTCATCTATCGTGACTGACCAAAATTGATCTCCTCTCGCCTCATACTGACCTTCTCTAAGTTTCCCTCTGAATGACGGGAGGATAAACGTCCGCATGTCTTTGCAAAGTTAAACTCGGCTATTTCCCCACAGCTGTCTCTCTGGCAGTCTCTTCCCCTCGATCTGCCTCTCGCCATCACCCACCCTGATATTATAAGTCACAGAATTCCCAGCCAAGTAATCTACCTCATCAGATGAGATGATATGCAAATGGCTTGATTACAACATGACAGCAATCAGCGGGCCCTTTTTAGCCATCTGAAAATGGCTGCCAACCTTTTTGCATGCTGCAGAAATGACACTAAAGCTGGGCATTAGCGAAATGGGGTGAGTCATTATGCATCAAGTATGATTAAGACTCGACAGCCACGTTCACTTGTGAAATGTTTATAATCCATATCATTCATGCCATGAAATATCTACATATTTCTAGATGGCTGCTTTGAGAGCTGAAAAATTGGACTTTGCATAAGAACCACATTTCAAAAATGATGCTACACATGTACTGAAAGGAATTAGGAAAAGCTCCCATATTAGCTTCTCTGTACTGGCTCTCGAAAAAAAATCAAGAAAGGAGTTGAAAATCTTACTTCTTACCTACAAAGCTCTTAAAGAGCCCATATTCTGCCCTTTTTGGGGTTCATATATTTAATCTATGTACCTACTAAATTATGTTCACAATAGCTAAAGTTATAAAAAAGTGTCTGTTCATGAACTGCCGCTCCATGCACCGGCTCGCTTCTGACTCTCTCTCTAAGGCTCTGAAGTGCCCACGTTCAGAGTCCCCACGTGTGCCAAGTCTGATCTGATTGGTCGGCCTATCGGCTCTGCCGTAATTGGTCAGTCGCTCAGCCACTCTGGCTCCAAGGGCCGGGGAGCAAATTGAGCTGCAACCATGAGCTGCAGGGCTTGCCACAACGAGCCAATGGGCTTAGATCAGTGATCTCACACTGACAATGACGTCTCACTGGCAAATTTTTTTCGAGGGGGGCTAGAACTGAGCGTTACATGCGGCTAATGCTACAGCTAACAGGAGGACGTAAGAGAAGCTGTGTATCCGCGGACTTTGAATTTTTGCAAGGACACTTGGAAAACACACTAAAGAGCATATAAAACCAGAAAAAGCATAATATGGGCCCTTTAATGGCCAGGCACCATATTATCTTAAAGAGCTAGCAGTGCCTTAAACTCTCTAGGACTTCACATGTACAAAATGCCACCTGCCTGTGGTCCTCAAAAGTAGTATGGGTGGCAGAGCCTTCAATGATCAGGTCCCTCTCCTGCGAAATCCTCTTCTAGTTTGGCCACAGGAGGCAGAGACCCACTCTACTTTAAAGTGTAAAACTAAAACCTGCAGGGGGCGCTAGTAGCTTAGCGGTTATGATGCGTGCACCATATACAGAGGCTACAGTCCTCTGGCTGTGGGTTCAAATCATTTCATCCCCCACTCTCTACTCCCAACATGTCCTGTATCTCTTCAGCTGTCCTCTCATAAAGGCAAAATTGCACAAAAAGAAAAATCTTTAAAAAAAACAACAACTAAGCATTTAGTTATAGCAGGATCAGACCCTAGTTATTCTGCTATAGGTTTAGACAGACCTGGAACCTGACACACCAAGCCCCCGTCTCCTTCTCTATCTGTTTATCTAATTGTTATACGCCCATTATTGCATGTTACTAACAATAACTTCTTGGGAATTTTTCCTGCTTCCTTTTCTTAAAGCTTCTTGACTACTATGACCTTCAATTTTTTGTAAGTCATATTTCTACTTCAATCATTAGTATTGCTAATATACAGTAAGTCTCTATAATCTGTTGTTATTGTTTTGTTGTGGAATAACAAATAATGTATGAAAGACTACAGTCTTAAACATTTTCTATTTTATCATTAGAATACTTTTGTGATATTTAAATATTAACAAATTGATTTCAAAGTCTATTAAGATATTCTCTGTTTTTGGCTCCAGGATATGATACGATACACTTTATTGTCCCCTTCTGCAAACTTGTCTTGGACTCAAATGCTGCTAACATTTAGCTGCCTCCCAGGAGTTTTAATACATTTAAAAAAATGTGAATAGAGAAGCACATACCAAAGAAACCAAGCTTATACACAACATATATTGCAAACATTATATATCACACTCGTTAAAGTGAGAAATAATAACAAAACAGAAAACATGAAGAAGTTAGCATTTCTGCAAAGCACCAAACATGTAATTAAAGCATCATTTACACAGACTTAATGCATGAATCATTTTCTATTAGTCACTAACAATGTCTCACTGATTCACTTTTTGTGAGCCGGGTCAACGTCAGTTCCAAGGGGTCAACTTAATTAGCCTTCACTTGTGGTCTTACTTTCATCCATCCATAACCCTCTAACTTTCCTCTTGACCTCCAGGACCTTTTTCTTTTTTTACACACCCTTGGTTCTTTTGCTGCGTTTGTTCTCGTAAGACTTATTGTGTGTGTTGGCGTGTGTGTGTGTGCGGACTAAAGCGCTGTCTGCGGGGCCAGACGCTGAAACGGTTTCATTAGGCTCTCTGGTTCCCAGGAGGGGGACATGTGAATAATTACCAATTAGACTGTTGTCAAGAGCCAGTGGTGGTGTTACGCTGTTACAGCTATGGAAGGTTAGGGTGAGTGTGTGTGAGCTTACGTTCTTGTTTGACATGAGTATGAGTGTGTGTATGCGTGCGTGTGCGTGTGAGGTTTTGTGATTGCACTCCCAGAGCGCTGAAGCGTGCGGTCGTGGCTGTTAAATACAGAACGTTGTTTAATCTAATGCTTCAGTCACTTGCTGGTTTTCTTGTCAGCTTTGTCAGCTAATTACAAAGTAGCCACATGGATTACACACCCGTTTTTTTCTCTCCTTATATTACGACATCACCTTTTCTCTCCTCTTTCTGCATGTCTCTGTAAAAGCCGACACGAGTGGAATAAAAGACACATTAACGTCTTGCTGAGGTTTTGTAGATTGGGCACTACATGTAAGCAACCTTTTTTTTAAAAAACCCCTTTGTCTGAAATGCACTTCTCAGAACCTGCCAAAAGAAAACTGCAACCTTTCTCTATAAATATCCAACTCTCTTGTTGCTATGGTGGCTTTCTTGATTGTGCAGGAATATTTTGGTTAACGAGGGCGTCATGTTTCTGCCTCAGGTGAAGGTTTAGATACTTAGATACTTTTTTTTAATCTCTGTATTTGATGTTTTGTTGGTTGTCCTAAGTCTCATTTAGTTAAATTGTATTGTATATCATACTTTAAAGCTTTAGAGATAAATGTAGGTCTGTTATTGATATGGATTTGGTTGATTTTAAAGCTTTAAATTGTATTGTAACCCAAAAATTAAAAAAATCTGCCAGTAGCTCAGAGGAGAAATTAGCAAAAAAACCTCTTATGTCTTACTCTGGTTCACTGTAGTTGTAAATGCCCTCTACCTTTACTACTGTATTAGGTGACATACTGTTTACTTATTCTGTGTAGATTTATCTCATTTAATAACGAAAAATGACATACAGAATAAGAGGCAGGAGGTTGGGTTATGTTATCAGCTCTTCACCTCTTTATTTGCCTCTCACCTTGTTCTGATGACCTTCTTTATGATCCCTCCAGACACGACTCACTATGTAGTGAAAACGCCATTTTGTAGTTGTATCAACTCTGAGTGAGCATCATCGTACCCTATACAGTCCCCTCATTGTATCCCACAATGCATTGTGAAAGAGGTAGAACTGATGGTCACTATCCAATCACCTTATTTAGTGAGTAGGGAGTAGGTAATGGGTGTGTGATTTCGGACACAACCAAAGATTTAAGTAACTATATTTCTCCATCAACTCCTATTCATTGTTTTCTGTCTTTGAGTTTCTTTTCTTCGCATTTATCGGCCTCTAATTTTCATCTTTGAGTCCAGAAACACAACAGCAATCAGTGTGTAGCACCTTCTACTCTAACTTCCCACGTGAGGACATAAAAAATGAAGCTTGTGTATCCACAAAAAGAGACTTTTATGCCAGAAAAGAAAAGACACATTCCCTTTCTGTCATGTCTTCATCATACAGTACACCACGCCATTTCAGCAGTCCATGGCCACTGAAATCCACAAAGAAATACGACTCATTGCAATAATTCAGTCAGATGAACCCATCGTTCCCCTCTGTTAGTCATCATGTAATAAGATAAGGTAACTCCACTATTTTAAAATGATATGTAATTATCCCTATATTACATTTCACATGGTTTATTTAACACATGCCAAAGAGTAGTGGGTATCCACAGTGAAGCACTTTGGGGCCATGAGAAACCAGAGCATCTAGAGGACAGCAGCACAAAGACACAGAACATAGAATCTCCACAGAGAAAGATCCAGCTGGGTTTTTATGTTGTTCTATGTGATGCACACGCCACAGAAACACTTTGCCGTCTAACTCTTTGTTTGGCACATCAGCCATGTAAAGCCCGGGGCAACAAACAAGACCCTGCCTGAGGTTCAGGTACATCCTGAGAGGAGGGCTGGTTAGTGTCTGAAATGTTTGCTTGCGGCTTTCTTTTTTGGATTGTTTCATCTTTCTGTTGGCTGGTCTGCCCAACGCTTTCAGCCCAGTTAGTGTGCTGATGGAAGTATTTAAAATGTGCTACACCAAACTGCACCGAGCTATTAACATGGTCTTAATGTGGACATAATCCAAATTCTAACCCCCCTGGTACTTCACTTAATTTTAGAACGCTCTTGACCTGTTATCGTCTCTTCAGGACTGAGGTACAGTAAAATGTTGTAATGATCAGAGAAATGGGACAGAGCTTGTTATGTCACATTTTTTTAAGCTTTGTGCAAGCTTCATGGAAATAACTGTACTGCAACTTGCATATTGATGATTTACACAATCTTCTTTTGACATTGTGAACTAATCCAAAAACATATTCCTCTGCATCTAGAAAAAACAAAGATATTTCAACTGATTCATTTTTTTTTTTCAATAACTCTGCTTCAGTTTGCAAAGGTTGTATCTTTTGTAACTATGTTAGAAGTCTCCACCTGAAAACTCTTCATTTGACGGGCTGTTTAAAGGGTGAAATGAACCCTCATCAAGAGGGTAAGTGAGACGTTTTAAACTTAGTTAAAACTAGTTCATTATAAATTATGAGGTATAATCACAGTCCAAAGAGTAAATTAGCCCATGTTTTTAAGGTCCTGTGTCTACAAAATATTTTTTAAGCGACAATTTTAATTTAAAACCAATCAACGTTTTTCAGCAATCAGTATCAGCTGTTTTTTGTCGCTGTGCTCACAGTTGAAAAAAAGTTCAACAGTTGGAACAGCGCTGCACTCGTCAATGACTGAACCACGACCCTGTTCTCCTTCATAAGTTGCATATTGATTTATTCAGTTCTTCGGTCACTTAACCTATGAGCATGTTCAATGAACAAGTTACAACACTGGAAACATGGATAAGCCCCTTACTCAGTAGGAACAGAGCAGATCTAGCAGAACGGAGATAGCTTAGGAAAGAAAAACACATAAAAGTCACTAAGCCACCGGAATAAGTCAAATGCGCATAAACCCCTTCATATTTGTGCCTTTATTTTGAAAGGGCGGAAAGTCGTGTTTAGGGGGCGGGCCGCCTCTCAGAAAGAATGGTAGGGGGAAGACTGTTGTCAGAACTCTTCAGATATTTATACTGTATGTGAACTTAATTTTTAAATTTGACGAGACCTTTTCATTGACGTATTAAAAAATTACAAATAAACATTTGATCTAAATCTTAACCATGCTTTGTACTGTGTTGCACTGTCAGCAGTTTTCTGTTTGCACGTCTGCTGTGTATACATTTCAAATCCTCCTTTGCAAATGCTTTGCTCAACAAGAGGAGAAAATTGTGTGTGAGAGAGAAAAATGATGAGTTTGTTCATGTGTGCTTCACACACATATGCGTTTGGTGTGTGAGAGAGGAAGATTTCCCCTGTTTGTTGAGCACGTCAGCCCTGCCAGGAAATGAACTCGTCTGCCAGCCACACGCCACCGGCTGCTGCCGTTCTCTCTGCATCTGCTACTACTCCCTCACGCATCACCTCTCTTCCTGCTCAGCCCCTATACGTCCATCAAACACATATATGATCTAAACCACGCACACATAGATGCACATCGCATGATACTCTGCTCACACGTACAATCCATTTATATCCAACAAATCGAACAAAGGATAAAACCACAAAGCTCTCCAGGTTTGTGCGGTGGGGGTGAAAAGTACTTCTTGAATTCTCATCAGGAGATTTACAAAGTGGTTCAGGGGATTGCTGATTAAAATTTCCCAGATTACGGCGCTACATTCGGTCACTGTGCCTTAAGTGCCAACCCCATCATGACTCTCCAGCAGGACAAACTGAGTAGACCCAGTGACCCAGTCCCCTGCTGATCTGGTTTCAGCTTTATCTGCTGTGTCTCCTTACTGGGGGAAACAAGAAAATCAAACCATTACATGAGCATTGCAGATCACATGATACACAAAGGAATTTAATAACTTGTTTAGAATGACATCATCTAGTTACTATGTAACCATAGCTACCATGGAGGACGCTGAGTTTTTGGGGATATTTTCTGTGTATCTAATTTACAAATTAAAATAACTACAGTAACAAACTGTGATCTCACTCCATGTATTTCATTACACTCAGGTTATTAAAAAATGATTCAAGAATTCCCTCTTAGACTTTTTCACAACTGTAATGACTAGTCACAACAAAACACATAGATATTACATCAGTGATTTTTAAGTCTTGATATAGACCCTTTGGAATAAAGAAAATATATGCACTTATAGTTATGAAACAGTTAACTTATTTTCAATTACATTAGATTTAAAACATGGAAATTGAACATTAATGCCTTTTTCAGTAATGAACAAGCTTTAAATCTTTGCACCAGTAGCAGCAAGCCTGGATCAATCCTAGCTGTGGCGCAGACCAAACTTAAGTTGAATTTTTCAGTATTTTGTGTTTCCAATATTATAGTACTTTTAATATAAAACAGAAAGTAGCTCAGTCCAGTCAGTAGGGGCTTGGGTTGGGCGCTGGAGGGTCGCCTGTTCTAGTTCCAGTGCAGACCAAAGTATGGAAACTGTTCAGGTCTTTCCCTGAGTGCTGCTGATGTGCCCTTTAATAAGGCACTGGACCTCCAACAGCTCGGGGAGCATTTTATGTGCAGCCCCTTCCCTCTGACATCTCTCCATCACTGAGTGTCTTTAGTTGTGTGTGAGTCTCTTAATAACAGAGTCTAAACCTGAATTTTCCCACAGGGATTAATAAAGATTATAACAATTTAAAAAAGCTGTATAATATTGATCTTTTCAATGTTTTAATATTAATATATGTGTTTTGGGCCAAAGCCTATAACCCAAAAGTCAAATAATCTTAAATAACCCATAAATCTGTAGCACATGAATTTATAAATGTTTGACCATTTAGATTTAGCACTGATGGTAAATCTCATGTTTAAACTGCATTAAAGAATTCTGTTTACTCACCAAAAACTAAAATAATATGCTAAAAAAAATCTGGTATACTAAATTACCAGATCCAGATGTCGGTATGTTCAGTCAGTGTCTCTGTCTGCAATAAATGACGGTGTTCTTTACTGTTATAGGCACATACCAGCCACACTTTTTTATTTTAATGAACCCAGTGACCGTTCCAAAGTTTCCTCCACTGGTTTTAGGGCCTGTCACTATCAATTAATTCTCCAGCCGTCAGTCACAGCTGGAGAGGAGCAAAAGGTTGGCTGAGAGCAGGGTGGAGGACACATAGATCATGTGATCCAGAACGAGTCAGAAACACAGAGGAGGAGAGCGGAGGGAAAGATGATGATATACACCGATTTGAGGCTGACTGCTATAGTACTATGGATGGTGGTTTTGCTTGTGGTGGTGGTGGTTGTGGTGGTGGTGGTTGTGGTTTTGGTGGTGGTGGTGGTGGTGGTGGCAGCGGGAGGTGGGTTGTATAATTTGATTTGGATTTAGTGTTGCTTGGAAGAATGACACAAATTCTACAGGGATTAATCCGGCTTTAATTCAATCTGGCCGCCGCAGCCTGAAATACCCCGGCTCGGGTCCTGCTGTTCCTCAGTGAAGGCACAGCTGCACCTGGCATGGGGTCCAGAGGCCGTGTGTGTGCATAGGTGCGTGATTGTGTGTGCGTGTTGAATCACGTGAATGTGTAAAGTATGTTTAATTTTGTATGGATTTGTCAGTGTTTGCCTGTACTGTATCAGTGTGCAGACGAGTGTGATTGTTTGTGTTGAGGCTATCGGAACAGTGAGAAACATACAGTAGTGCATTATGCATGCGCTCAGAAGTGCTGCTCTGCTGTTGTACTATAGCTATATACACACGTAGGCATTGTCATATTCACTACAGAACATATATTATAATACATCAAAATCATTGTGATACGACTGTACTTACAAGTCGACCTGTAAGTTGTATGCTACAGGAGTGAGAGCTTGTTCTAGATCAGTAGTGTTTAATGGTTTTCTGTAACATCAGAGTTAAAGCAACAGTATACATATATATATATATATATATATATATATATATATATATATATATATATATATAGTTTAATTTAAATGATCAATCTACGCACACTTTTAATGTAAATACTGAATACTCTACCTCATGTAAATGAACCCATCTGTCACATAACTGCATTTTTTATTATCATGTTACTTCAGCATCTTTTGCACTACTCACCACTGCACTGTTTCTTATTTAGTCTTATATATTAGTGTTTGCTTATTGTGTTTATTGTTGATATTTAATGTTATACTTGTACACAAGGGAACACAGTTCACAGAAGTTAAATTCCTTGTGTGTGTAAGCATACCTGGACAATAAAGCTGATTCTAGAATAGAATAGAATAGAATTACTTACTTAGAATAGTTGATCCCAAACTGGGAAATTGTGGCGTTACAGCAGCACGTTGTCCAAACACACAATATGAGCAAAAAACACAATATTAGCAAATTTATACACAATATAATATTAAATACAAAGTAAATAAGCACTAGAAATATCAAAACTAAGAATGGGAATATATACAACCAGGATTTAACTAAGCATTACTGGTCTTAAATATGAAAGATTAAATGTGAATGTGCAAAAACAGAGTTGTAAATAAACAGTATTGACATAGGGAGCTGTCCAGAGCTGTGCAATCAGTGATACATAAGTTAAAGTGCATGAGTGTAGACATATTATATAATATATATATATATATATATATATATATATATATATTCTGATTCTGATTCTTATTCTGAACAGTTCCCTTTAGCAACATCTGACAGGAAATATTGTTCAGAAGATCCATGAGTCTGTGGATCCTTCAAAACAAGTTGGCAAAAAAGCTCAAACACAAAACACAGACATCACCTGTTTATTTTGAGATTGGAGAATCAATGTGTGCTTGTGATGATTCATAGAAATAAAAATAAAAAAAATGATATAAATGTGCTGCTTTTTTGTGTAACCAGTCAGATTTCAGAAGATTCTTAACAGAATTGATAAAGCTTTACACGAAGATAGACTTTAAATATTAAGCTGATGACTTGTTGCTATTGGCAACAACGCTTCACACAATGTGCTTTGTTGAAAATCACTTTATTTTATCTTCATTTGTTTACAAGAAAGCTCCACAGGGCTCCTTTAAATGTTCAGATCAAGGCTCTGAGAAGGGTGACGTTAAAAGGCTCAGAGGTTTTTGGAAACACTTTGTTCCCTTTGGAAACACTTTAAAACAAACATCATCTTTGAAAATAACTTTCACAAAGCAAGCCTAAAAAAACAACATTTACCTTCATGTGGCCTCATAAAAGGGTCTTAAACACTAACGACCGTTTCATTTTCTCTTCTGTCTTAGATCAAAAAGGATTTACATGAAAAACAAACACTGACCCACATTCTTAATGGCCCTTTTTAATTCCCACCGGCTCCACTCGTGCTAAAAATATTTATACTCGCTGTAATGCAAGGTGCTTTAGATAAAAGCCTCTGCTAAGTAGTTGAAATGATGTTGCATTCCTCACATTTGGGTTCATCACTGCTGCCACAAATTAGGACACTCATTATGAGTCATTAGGAGTGAGTCTCACACTCAGGCGCCGAAGGCCTCGTTAATAAAAAACAAAAAAAACAAAACGAGCATTATGATACAATTTCATCATACCAGTGTTGGTCTACAGAAATACATCACAAAGGAACTTCTTTATGAATGTTGGATCCTGGTGATTCATTTCAGTCGTTCAGAGCTGGACTTGTAAATGTTGTGGTGTTGCAGGCTCCAGAGAGAAGTGAACATTTCACTGTTGTACACGAAGTAGAGCTAGTGTAAAGGGTAAATGGACTTGACCTTGTATAGTGCTTTTCTAGTCTTCTGACTACTAAAGGGTCAAGTGTCTTACCCAAGTTGATATCGGACATGCAGCTGCAGGAGCTGGGAATCGAACCCCCAACCTTCTGGTTCAGAGAAGACAGACTGAACCACAGCCCGCCTTGTTGTAGTGTGCTACTTTAAGTTTACAGTAACTCCACCATTTGTGGTTTAAAGATTTTCCCCAAGGAATTATTTGTCCAGGCAGCCAAGGATTCAAACGCCAACCTTTCAATCATATGTTAAAGTCCATCTATTATCTATACTTCTTATTATGTTAAGGGTTGCTTTCGGATAGAGCTGATCCTAGCTGTCAAGGGAAGACCCTGGACTAACTGAATGATGATGGTCTCCATATTATTGATGATGATGGTGGTAATGACGATGGTTTTTGTTTGACAACGACGACTTGTAAGATGGTTTCTATACTGATTAGAGCTCTCAAGAACTGCCCTCAATGTTGTGCTTTGCCTCTGGTCACTTCCTGTCAGCACCTGTGTGTCCAATCAGACTCAAAGCTGATCGTTTGCTCTTACTGACATTGTTCCCTTTTTTTCTAGATCCTTGCTTGTGTTGTACTTACTCTCTGATGTACATAGCTTTGGATAAAAGTGTCTGCTAAGTGAATTGTAGAATTGTAGGCTGACACAAAATTACACACACATATTAATTCACATCTAGAACAAGTTAAAGTCGCCAATTAACCGCTCAAGTTTGTCTTTGGACTCTGATAGGAAGCTGGAGAATTTGCAGAGAACCCAAAAAGATACAAGGAAATGCAGTTAGGTAATCAAAGCAGGGACCCTCTTGCTATGAGGCAACAATCAGGGGCGTGTCCCGGGGTGGAATTTCATCCAGCTGGTATAGCACACCACATTGTTACCACAGTAATTATAGGAGATATGAAATAAACAAAGATATGTGAATAGCACACATGTAAAAATGCCCCACTAAATATCTATTAAGCAACATTTTTTTAAATGTATTTGTGTTAATAAAGAGTATTCAGGTGAACATGAAGCACAAATAAAGCAGTCTCAGACTCAGACACACCCAGATTCACACCTCTCCACCTGCAAGCTGCCCTGTGTTCTCATTTCCACTCACACACAGGCAGGTGGGCCTGGCATCACCTGAGAGAGGGTCTATCGTCTGTAGCCTGAAATCTGCTGGACTCTCACAATTTATCACAACACACACACACACACACACACACACACACACACACACACACACACACACACACACACACACACACACACACACACACACAGATTTTGGACCTGTAGCCTCGAGAGATACAAAAGCTCGGAGAAAAATAGATTACATGAATACATCACAAACTTTTAGAAACAAGGCCAGAGCTTGTGCACGTGTATCTTAATGTGTGTGCGTATGTTGTGTGTGTGTGTGTGTGTGTGTGTGTGTGTGTGTGTGTGTGTTAGTTTACCTTTGCTCTTAATACCTGCATACACACAGTAAGGAATGGAAGGCTGTACAGGCTCGGCAGTGCTGAGTGTTAGTTCTGCATGGTTAGCTAGGTGACTTGGCATTTAGACGGCTGCTGATAGGAGCACCCTGTGGTAAAGGTGTGTGTGTGTGTGTGTGTGTGTGTGTGTGTGTGTGTGTGTGTGTGTGTGTGTGTGTGTGTGTGTGTGTGTGTGTGTGTGTCGTTGTGTGTGTGTGTGTGTGTTCATGCATTAATGCACGTTGTGGTGCTAATCATGTCCCCTGGTGTCCAAAGACAGACAGCTTGCGGACGCCCTTTAGCTGTGAGGCTGAGGGAGTAAATGATTGTAGTGAAAGTCGTGTGGAGTCATGTGCTTTCTAACACGTGTATGAATGTGTTTTATCTAGCATGTTAGTTTCAGCCTCAAAAATCAAATACATGCTGTAACTCATACTGTAATATTTCTGACGACAAAATTTAGAAATATTATCTTTAAAACAGAAGGGTTGAGAACTGAGAATTAAAAGCTAGACAACAGAATAATTGAGAATATTGCTTTGTCAGTGTAAAATATTCATCATGAAATATGTCTCACTTTTCTGTCAATCACAAGATCCCTCTCTGCCCAGCAATCACTCTTCCTCAGGTACATGAACGACACGAGAGAGCATTAAAGTCAGACCAAAGACATTTAGTTAGGGGCGCTGGTAGCCTAGTGGTTAGTGTGCACGCCCCATGTACAGAGAGACCCGGGTTGGAGTCTAATCTGTGGCTCCTTTCCCGCATGTCCCCCACTATCTCTCTCCCAAATTTCTGACTCTATCCACTCTATCCTATCTTGAAATAAAAAAAAATTAAAAAAAGAAGACATTTTGTTTATCTACAGTGTTTAATTATGTGAATCGCCCATCTATGTACAAGTGAATTTTCTTGAAACAATCAGATAAGCCAAACGTTATTAGTAAATAAAGAACCTTTTTGAAGAACGTCCTTTTGTTGTTTTAGTAATACCTATTGTATTTTGACCGTGCCGTGTCTTAAATTTAAGAAATAAAAACAATGAGGGTAAATATTTTAAGTAAACACAAACCTGCTTGAAAAAGAAAACGTCATAGCGAGGTTGAAAAATGTCTTCTTCTTTTTTGTGCGATCTTCTTCAAAACAATCTTTTTATATGAAACTAAAAGCTTATTTATAATGTTTTTCAAGTTCATAGCAACTGTCGCTTCAGATCACAGTTTGTCTTTGTCAGCTGTGTTACATGCTAAATGATATCTAACCATGGTGAGATCACGTGTGGCTTGTTGTGTGTCAAGGTTATGTCTGTTCCTGTGTGTGCGGGTATGTTTGTGTCTGTGAGACGGAGAGTGTGTGTGTGGCTTGTGGGATGTGGTACCATGTAAATGTTTGGTTCCAGGGTTTCCCCGGGCTCGTTCCATAATGACTATTGACAGCTTTAATTGTAGCTGTGCTGACAAACTACTACAATTCATCCTCCTCTTCATTTACTCCAGTTAGCCTGTGCTCCCCAGCCGCCACTGTGTGTGTGTGTGTGTGTGTGTGTGTGTGTGTGTGTGTGTTTGTTGGTTGAGTGAAGCAGTTTGTCTCAAACCAGCTGTTGCTTGTCTGATCTGGTTAGAGGTCAGAGCGTCAGCAAAAGTGTTCTGTGCTTGTATACGGCGAGGAAGATGTGTGTTTGAAGTGTTTTTGAAGTCCGGGCTGAGGCGCTTTTTTGTTGCAGATGTTTTGACAGGTGAGAGAAGAAAAAAAGAAGAGAAAATAAAATTGTTTTGAGTGTGAGGAAAAAAAATCTTTTGAATTCTGTTTGATCCCTGCGGTGAGTGTCAAAACAGTGCTGATCTCCTCCCACTTGATTGTGTCTACCTGTCTGTCTGCGTCGATGTTCTTTGTCTGTCTGTCTCTTTGATTGTCAGTCTGTCTCGGGTTCACAGAAAGGTCATGCTGTCAATGTGTAATGTCGCTCTCCCTGGTGTTTTTTTGTGTGCGCGATCCAATTGGCTCACGCCCTCCCTGAGTCCTCCTCACAGGTGTTTGGAGAAGATTGGGAGGAAGTGTGCACGTTAAAAAATAAAGGATGCAAAATAGTTTGAGGCGTGAGAGGAACTCTTTTTGAAATCCGGGGCCCAAGAGTGTGGAAGAAAAAAAAAAGCGTGGATACAGCCTGCACGTCTGACGGAGTTCATCCAGAGTTCAGCCGTGTTCATGCTGGTTTAACTTATCTTTCACTCCTCATCCTCCGCCAGAAGACATTAGCCACTTTAAATAGTCTCTTTTTTATCTTTATCTTTGAATAGCTCGGGTCCCATCCAATTATTTTTGTGAAATTATTAAGAATATGAAGAGGAGATGAATAGGAATTAAATTAAAATTCAGAATAAAAGAAGAATCAAAGTTATATTCATTACGTTTTGATTCTCTTTAGAAGGAATTTGTACCATCAAAATGTGCAGGTTGTTCCTTGAAATAAGGGGGAAAACAGTGGTGTGCCTTTATAAAACATGTGCAAAGTCAAAGTGACGTCTCTCATTGGTTATATGTTTTTTGAAAATGTTATAGCAACCTTAATTTGGGTTTACGTGTAAAAAGCAAAGAGTTGGAGTCCTAGCCTCCTGACACCCTAATTATGCATAACGCTTACCCTTCATAAAATCAAAACGGATCAGATCTAAAAAAAATCTACCCCCTGAGAGTGTGTGCAAATAAAACCATGAACCTTTCAGACCAAATTCATCTTTTAAACCAGGCTGTAAACATGTGTAGTTTTGTTTTTTAAATGTGCATATCTAGAATGGGTGTGTATGTGACTTTTGAGCCTTTCGGAGCCGGCCCTCAAGTGGACACCCGGAGGAACTGCATTTTTTTTTTGAGCTTCCACATTGTCGACATTGTATGCTAAATTGTTGAAGTTAATTTAAAAACAGGTCAGAAGAAGTTTAGATTTCCTTGAAATGTCTTTGAAATGCCCGTGGGAGCCTCAGAGAATTGTCTCTTTTTTAAAGTGAGGTGTTTGTTTTCTTTTCATTCAAGGAATCAACTGAAGTTTTTTGTTTCTGTTTTTTGGGCAACATGACAAATAAAAGACAAGACACAAAAACACTTTAATAGTGACAAATACTAATAAATTCTTAAAATATTCATTCATTATTAATTTGAAAAAATCCTCATTCATGTAAGGTTTTCATGCACTTGTTTTGACAGCCTGTTGTCCGTCACTTTCTCCCTCTTCTCCATTCTTACTTTTCCAGCATCTCTGTCTTCTTGACCTCTCCTTTCCTTCCTGCTTTCAGCGCCTAAAATTCCTATGCACCTCTCGTCACCAGCCGCCACAGTTTGATGCTCCTGTCCTCCCTCTGTTCGTCTTTATCCCACCCTTCATCTCCCCCCTCCCTCCGTCCTCCCATCCGTCCATCCATTCAGCTCCTTGGGGGGAGAGAGCTTTTGAGGCTCTCCATCCGCTCTCTCTCTTTTTTACACCGCCAATCCTGTGAAGGAGAATCATATGGAGCCTTTGAACACGATTGTGCCCTGCTCTAGGTTCTATATGTTATCTCTTTTTTGTGTGTCTGTACTGTGTGTGTGTGTGTGTGTGTGTGTGTGTGACCAAGGAGCGCATTCCCCCTGGAGCTCACTAAAATTCCTGCGCTCAGCCATAAGGTAGCGTTGTGCCACACTGACGAGCAGCAGAGAAAAAGAGAGACCCTTGGGAGAACTTGTGATAAAACACCTTCCTCTTCTTTACATGTCCACTCTTTTTCATTCAGATTCCTCCTCCTCCCTCCTCCCTCCTCCCTCCTCCCTCCTCACCTCCTCTCTCTTTCCGATGCTTTGTTGCTGTCTGAAAGGAAATAAAATGCAGTAACATGAAAAGGAGTTTCACAAACTCAACTTAGACTTTTTCTCTCTTTTTAAGTCTCTGAGTTCAAGTCTGTTTATTGTTGCCTGGTTTTCTTTTTGCTCCTCTCATTTTACTCTCTTTTTCATTTCCATCCGTTTTTTTGCTCTGACACATTTATGTTCTCAGAGTCCCTCTCATGTAAGAAATCTATGATTTTTTTTGTGGGTCAAGAAAAGGGGAGGTTTTGAGGTTTAAAAGAAGAGGACAAAATTCTTTGGTTTGCCTTTTATGTTTATTAATGCCACAAAATGTGAACAACTCTGTTAAAAAAATGTTCACAGTGATCATTTTGTGCAGTGCTTTTTCTTTACACACATCTACAAATGAAAAGTCTCTCTCGCGATGGAAATGTTTGAAACTTTCTCGAGAGGTTTTTGAGGTTTAAATGTGGAGAACAACATCTTGTAATGTTTGTTTTGCATTTTGACTTATTGATGGTAAAACATGTGAAAACTCAGTTTTTAAAAGGTACCCAGACGGTTCAAAGCAATCATTCTGTGTTGTCCATTTTCTTTACATATCTCTATAGAAAAGGAAGACGTTTCTCCTAATTAAAAATAAGTAACAAATGTTCCCGCTTCATTGAGTAATACAGATATTTTGTCTTTTGCATTTATTTGGATTTGACAGTTGAGCTGTATATCAGAAGGGTGGGGTTTGATAAACTGCATGAGTGAAGGTTGCAATTGAAGTTGTAACATATAGACCCATAAATATACCTGAAAATCTACTAAGGAATAAAAATCTGTTTTCAAATCGTGGGAAACAATTACAATAAAAATAAACTTGGCAGTACAAATAAATATATTGTTTAAAAAATGTTGTTTTACTTGTTCATATTATCTCATTTAAATCTTCATGGTAGAAGGCTGCTAAGGCAGTTTGCTTCCACTCTTCTTATTTGATATATTCTTGACCTTTTTTTAAAGAAATTCACTTTTCTGTGAGATTATATTGACAAATCTTAAAGTTCAGCATAATGCAGTGCTTAAAGTCAAATATGATGTTAATGCACAGTGCTAAGGCCCAAAACAATCAGTGCCAAGCAGTATGGTGAAGTTACTCTCACTAATCCTTTGGTGCATTGGTGCAAACATTAAAAAAGCAGGAAGAAGATTCTGTAGATCAAAATGTTGCCTATTAAATTGTCCGTTGGGAGCTGAACAGTGTGCGGGCCTCTTTCTCTTCTTTCTCAGTCGGTTCGTCACTTGTCCTGCACCTGTATGCATTTTGCCTGGATGTACGCACACACACACACACACACACACACACACACACACGCACACACACACACACACATAAAAGGCTAGTGTTAAAGATAATTCTTGCAAAAAAAAAAAGGACATAAAAGTTATCCCTCCTTTCTTCCACCTTTGCCTTGAAGCTCAGGATTGTTGGAACTTTCTTCCTATCGAAAGTGCAATTGGCTGTCACAGTCGCACAAGGGCATGACTCAGCTGGACTAAAACATGACCCAGATAAATCAGACAGTTTTTTGTCTGGTGAAAAAAAAAAGAGAAGAAGTCAATGAAGATCGTCACAAAGATGTTGCAGCCTTTGAAAGCTGAAGTCTTGGGACTTTTGTACAAGCAGCTTTATTTTGTGCTCGGTGTGGATGGCTGCTTCTGTCTGACCGTGCTCCTCTCCTCGAACTCTCAGCCACCGAGCGCAACAATACAACTCTCAGCGGGCGAACAAGATAGAGATAGCAGACAGGAAGGCGAGGGCACAGTGAAGGGAGAGAGAGAGAGGAAGATGAAGAGAAATGCGGAGAGGGAGGTACAAAAAGTTAGAAAGAGAAACAGAAAAAGGTGAGAGGAGAGGAGAGGAGAGGTTCGAGACTGAGAAAGGCAGCGAGTGAGAGTGAAAACCAGGGCAACAAAAGCGTCAAAAAATGAGCAGCTTAAGAGCTTAGCCGGTATTAGAGACGCCTAATTTTCCAGTGAAACCATCTCCGCCTTGGCTGTACAGCGACAGTAGGCGAGAGCCTTGTACCCAGAGAACAATAAAGCACCATTTCATCATTTGTTTACCACTCCACGGACGCTTATGTATTCTTTTTCTAATCTCGGCCATGTTGTCATTACTGGAGTCTCGGAGGTATTGAGACATAAACAGTGAAAATGTTCAGATTGTCTTAACAACAACAACAACAACAAAAAAAGCAAACTGGTATCGAGATGCTGCTAATCAGTGGCAGTTCTGTCAAGTCTTCAAAACATTAAAGCATCGAGGGATAACTTTACGAGCACCGAGGGAGAAGATCTGCCAACGCACGTCAATGAAAGTCTCGACAAGGAGGGGGATTTAAATCATTCTTTCTCCCCCATCGGTTTTCTCTTCTGCAAGGGAGGGTTGGAGGAAAGGGGGTTAACTTAGAGACATATTTCTCAGGTGATCGAGTCTTGCTGATCTTCAAATACATCACACTGTTTGCTCAGAGGTATTAGACATCTGTCAAAGCTAACGCACCTCCGTCGTTCTTTTGTGCTTTGCTTTTTGTTTTGTACTCCCAAAGCTATGAGGAAAAGGATGTAGGGACTTAATTATAAAACCCATGAATCAGTGTTTGGGTTCATGCCCGCTCTTGCAAAAGCGGAGGGTTTTCTTACATCATCTCATTTTCAGGCATATTTTGGTTGTGAAAAGGGGAAGCCATGGGCGCTGGAAATGAGAGGAAATGAGGAGATTAGGGAAGAAGGAAGGTAGTGAGGAGTAAAAGGAGATAAGAGGTGACATGAGTAAAGAGGAGGGGACAGGAGAGGAGAGGATCATAGATTAGAAAGAGGGAAGAGACAAGACCACGTCCACTGGTGAAAAGTGAGCTTGGCTTGGGAGACTCCGGGTACCAAAAATGATTAAAAAAAAAAGACAGCTTGAGAAGTTTTGAAATACTTATTTTCTTCTACTTCCCCCGAAAGTCAGAATCCTCCTCTGCTCGAGCAAAAAGGGAGGGAGCAGAGAGAGTTCACCGAAAAGTCACAGGAGGAGAAGGGGGGAAAATAGAAGGAGGAGAAGCTGCCAAAAAGGATGAAAAGAAACCTTTACCTGCATGTGTGCTCTCCAAACTCATCCCTTCTCCCAGCCAGGAGCAGTTATCCTACTTTTTTTTCTGCCAAAAAATTGTGTTAGTAACCTCATCGTTCCCTCTACCGTTTCATTTAGCCTTGGGCCAAGAATTAGGGATTAAAGTCAAATGAGACGGTTCAATCAAAGCACCGTTTTCAAAAAGAACCAACGACAGACGGAAGGAAGACGGAGGCAAAATTCACAAACACTTTTAGACTCACCTCAACTAAACAATGATGGCTTTCAAAGTTACTTCATTTTTAACTTTTTCTTTTCAAGATTTATTGAGGGTTTTTTTTTGTCTGTTTATTTAGGACAGCGGCTAAAATAGGAAACCAAGGAGAGTGAGTGGGGAATGACAAAGGTGCTGAGGGTTTGAGTCAAATGTGGGCGGCTCCTGGACTAACAGCCAACTGCTAGGCCAAGTTTTTAATAATAATACTTTGTTGTTCCTTAGATTATTTCATTTTATAAAAGCAAGTTTCAGCCAAGAGGCAAAAAACTGCAATTCCTCGAGTGTCCACTTGAGGGTTGCTCCAAAAGACGCAGAAGTCACATACACACTCCATGTTAAAATAACCATTTTAACAGCACATATAAACAAGGTAACAGCACGGTACAAGAACTAGATTTGGCCTGAATAGTTTGTCCTTATCGGCACACATTGTACAGGGGGTGAATTTAATTTTACAATGGATAAATGTTATTGATAATAAAGGGGCGTGGCTGATATCAACGGGTAAGTCTGTTGTAGCTGTTTGTGGGGTTTTGGCTCTTGCTCTTTGACCGTAAATAGGTTGAGTGAAATTTAGCCTGAGACATCTTCTCTGACTATCTAATATAGCAAACACCTTCAAAAGTCCACTTTGGTGACGTCACTGAGACTTCATGTACATATTGTGAATGGTTTTTGCAAACCTTTTTTTTCAGTTTGCTTTTATTTTAAAGCGTGATGACGAAAAGCTGGGTTAGATTTTAGTGTTGTTGTTGTCGTTATTATTCTTAGGTGCCAGACAGCCAGTGTGATATAGAAGTCCACACTGACCAGCAAATAGCTCCCAACCATAAATCCACCAGTTACATTGCTTCCTTTGGGGAATACATTAAAGAATGAGGTGTGTTTTTGAACTGTAGAGAGAGCTAAGTCGGCGGCTCTATGCTAAGCTAAGTCTTTCTGCCTCCAGGCTGAGGCTCCGCACAGACAGAAGAGTTTTATTGATCTTCTCATTGCTCACTTTGTCTATACACAGCAGCTGCTTCACGCCGTGTTTTCCAGACGTACGTCTCATGTTCGTCTCATAGAACAGATATGCCACATTTTCAATCAATAATAATAAAACTCAAATTGTACAGAATACATAAATTCACTTTACGCTTCAAGTTGGATGTCTTTTTTTTTACTCATACTGAAAGTCGAGTGTGAGTTGGGCGCCGACCTGATGTAGATGACCTGAAACTTAAATAAAGACTGAAGCTGCTCAGCTAACATGTGACTTTGGCAACTCATTTTGTCATGCTATGAAATAAAAGTCTTTTTAGCTAAATGAAAAACTGAATTTTAAAAATCTTTAAAGTTTTTACAAGTGTTTAAACCATGATTCATATTTCCATTATCAGTATCTGGATGACCAGAAGTCATGATGTTGTGATTTAAAAGTCATGTTCACTCCATCATGTTTTTTTTAATTATTATTATTTGATCACAGGAGAAAAAAAAAATACTACTAAAAATAAAAGTGCAGAACCGAGAAAGGAGTTTAAACAGAACGACTCGATGGATAGATGCAGGATGGATGACCCTTTTTTTTAAGTGTATCTCTATGTGTGAACTTGTTCTAAAAACTTGAACTTTAGTATTTTGATACCATGCAGAGACTTTGATTTTACTTCTACACAACTTCAAATATGGTGGACTTGAGTAAAGAATGATGCAATAGTCGGCCTGAGGGAAGGTTCATCTCTGGGGTCCACTTCTGTTGAGTCAGTCTGCAGCTTTTCACAAACTCACAGTTAAAGGATCACATACATATATCCAGGGTGTTTAACTTTTGAGGTTTTCCTCGTCATCCAGTCCTTTAGGGCCCTGAACCTGGCCTCAGTTTATGACTCAGAGAACACACACACACACTTTTGAAGAAAAAACTAAAATATTTCCACCTTTTTGTTTTCCTGCAAGCCTTTTAGGAATTTAAAACCGAGCTACAGTATGACAGTACTCGCTTGATGTGTATTTAGCCGGCATGTGTGTGTATTTGTGGGTCTATGTGTGTATTTCGTCTGGCTGGCAGTGCACCGTACCCCGGGCCCGGGCTCTTGTTCTGCTGTTTTATTCTGTCGCCTGCCGCAGTCCCAGCTCTGTTTTCATGGCGACCTGTCAGATTTGAACTAATCTCAGGATGGAGATGTTACGTAGCCTGTGGAGCTCTCCTTCTTTTCTTCCTCTCTCTCCTCCGCTCCCTCTGTTTTACCGCTCCTTCTGTCTCCTCTTTTTGTCCCTCTTCACTCGGTCTCTGCTTCTCTTTTCTCTTCTTCACTCTGTAGCTGTAATCCCATTTTCCTGACAAATTGTGACTGTGTCGGCCTGTGTTCAGAGGCATCGTTTCACAGTGTAGGATCCTGTGTGTGTCAAATAGAGTTTGTGTGTGGATTAACTGTGTGTCTGTATCTTGGAGGAAAATATTGGAGCGTGATTAAATCAAGATGTGATAGCTGAAGGAAAAGTCAAAGCATGCATAAATGTTTTTTAAGGTTTATTTTGGGGGCTTTTTATGCCTTTATTTAGAGATAGGACAGTGGATAGTGACAGATTGGGGAGAGAGAGAGAGAGAGAGAGGGGAATGATATGCAGGAAAGGAGCCACAGGTCGGATTTGAACCTGGGTCGGACACTTGGAGTACTTTAGCCACTGTACATTGAGCGCACACATTAACCACTAGGCTACCGGCACACCAGCATGCACAAATGTTTATAAGTAAAAGATACCACCTGCTTTGAAGTGCTTTCAGGGATAATTAACACCTCATCTGTTTAGTGTGTTCTCTAACACCTTCTTTCATTAACTAATTCACTGTCTGTGCAGCTACAACAGTTTAGTCTGAGAATAATTTGTTCTAAAATTAGACATACCTGTTTACCCCGAAGTGATCCTTGAAAATGTATCATCAGGTTAAATTAGATAGACTGTTCGATTGTAAGATTTGCAATAAACCTCAGCAATAAAAAACAGGGATGAAATTATAACTTCATCAAGTGGACACGGTAGAAGAATGCAGATTATAGTTTTTTACTAAAATGCGTTTTGATTTCAGGAAACTCTTAAGGATTTTATTTATTTTTTTCGTCAGTCACACTTCATTCATTAGCAAAACAGATTTAGTCAATTAGCTAATTGCCGTCAATCCTTGAAATCTGCTCACGTTGACACAGACAGGACATTTTCCTCACTTTTACTTCTTTTCCATTTTTAGCTAAGGGACAAAAGATCTCTTGTCTGAATCTCTTGTCATGTGGAGTCAATTCTGAAGCACAAAAAAACATTGAAGCTACAACTACAACTACCACTTTTGGGGGGTACTAGTGGCCTAGTGGCTAATGGCTAGTGGTTAGTGCGCGTGGACCATGTGCGGAGTCAGTAGCCCCCCCGGTGGGCGGACCGAATCCGACCTGTGGCTCCTTTCCCTCATGTCCTTTCCCACTCTCTCTCTCTTCCCGATTTCTGACTCTATCCTCTGTCCTATCTCTAAAATAAAAGCATAAAAAGCCAAAAAAAGAGCCCTTCAAAAAAAGAAAAAAAGAAGCATGTTTGTACTGCCCACATTTGGCACAACAAGACAGATTTTTCTCTCTGGCAGGAAATGGTCTTTGTCCTGCAACAAGGCATGTGTGACCTTCTTTTTTTGCTGCAGATGTTGGGTGACCAACCTCTCTGTCTACTCTAGGGGTTTCTTCTAGTGAGCTCATTAATAATTTGGCTCCAAACACGTCCATTTATATCTTAAAATAACGGTCTTCTCCACAGTGACTAAGCTCATGTGCTAGTCAGGATTGGCAATGTTTGTAAGAGCAAGTGACATCAGGAAATGCTGTGGTGGATCAAAGACTCCTTTTTGAGAATTACAAAACTGTTTAGTTATTCAAAGAGAGACTGAAAAATGTGAAGTGAAAAATCAATCTGTTTTCATTCTCCTTCCCATTTGATTTTTATATTTGGGCGTAAAGAGCCTTCTCAACTCAACACATTGAAGAACAATTAAAGAATTATTGCAAACATTGAATCACCGTCCTGTTGTGATTTGATTAAAGAGCGACACCTCCCTTGAAGTGCGTCCTTTTCTGTGAGTCCCTTCTTCAACAGTCATTTCTCTATATATCTTTCTGATACGTCTACTGGTTCAGAGTTTTCCCTTTTTGGTTGTTTACCTTGTTTTCAGCATGTCATGTAGTCGCCAACACAATCCATCGAGGGAGAAGCACAGGATACCTGACGAAGAAAGGAAAGGGGAAATCACAGGAAGAGCATTTGCATAAGCCTCAGGGGAGGATGGAGGGTCTGTGGGGGGGGCTGGGGGTGGGGGGATGATGGTTGGATAAGGAGGATGTTCTATTTCTGTTGGATCTGCGCTGGGATCAGTAGCAGATCGAGGGCTCAACGCATCACTCAGCCACTACAAAGATAAATATATAATTGAAAGGCGAAGAGAAGCAGAGACGTGCTGGATGACAGATGTGTGGTTCACAAAAGAGTCCAAACCTTTTGAGGCAATCCGATGCACATCATTACCCAACATTTTCTTACCCTGCATGTGTGTGTGTAATGTGTAATCAGTTTGTGTGTGTGTGTGTGTGGACAAAGTGTGTGACAATGGCCATGTGAGTGTGTCTTTCATCATCTCATGCACGCTTGTCTTGGATTTCTAACAAACACACTTGTGTGCATTTGTACCGATATGTGCTTGCAAGTGTGTTTGGTTACTAAGTAGTGTTTTCCAGTCAGCAGTATTGTTTTTATATATGTGTGTGTATTTTGCACAAAGCAGCACTTTAAACATGCCATTTTGACAAAGATTGCGTGCTCCCTGGTTGAAGGAAATTAAGGAAGAAGAAAGGGGTATGAACAAGGCTGAATGGGAATTGTATGAGAAGAAGCGACTCCCTGGAGGCCAATAAACTCGCTTAATTACAGGAGGCCTTGTTAATTTAGTCTCTGGCAGTGCACAAGATCTCCGTCTTGCCAAGAAAAGTCAGCAGCAGCTGCAGCGGCCCACTCTTCCATGAACTCTACATGGCCTCGTCCCAGCAGGGACAGAAGTATGTATGATACATGACTTTTTGTTGTTGTATTTTGGGAAGGTTTCTGTTATGGCTAATGTCCAGAGTACTTATCATCACTTACATCATGTTGTGGCCCGCTGAGTTTTCTGTCAGACTTGTATATGAGGAGTTTGGGTTCTCCTGGCCTTGGAAAGCAGGAAAAAGTTCTACTGCTAAAGTAACAGGAACAACAGAGCCATCAGGTTCTTCTTCTATTCATTCATGTCATCACAAATTCGCCAACGGAAAGGAAATTGTGATGTTGACATCGTTACTATATACCCACATTTAACCATTTCCTCGTCAATTCTGCGCAGTCCTGCCATTTTTATCCAATCACCCCAATTTTTCAGCCAAATTTGACCAATCACGTTAACAGAGATTTAGATTGAGTGTGTGTACACTTATCTGAAAAAACAATGTTAAAAGTCATTGTTCCATGTAGCGTCAGATAAATCATTGGTTCCCAACCTTGGGTATGCTTCCATTCATGCACACATTTTATTTTATTTTTTCAAAGTTTGTGGATTGAAAAAGATGTTCATCATGCTGTATTCTATCATGTAATCTTAAAGAGAATGAAAAGATGTGAGATTACAGTCTGGTTTAGTAACTTGTATACACAGTGGGAACCACTGATTGCTGCTCTGTGACAGATGCTTTGAAAATAATGTCGAAACTACCCTTCCAAAAAATCTCTATGATGTGTATTATCAAGCAGACGCTGAAAATAAAAGTCTGCTTTGGTCAATTCATCTGTTATGTGAGAATCAGGGTCGCCCAATCACAGACTGAACCAGTATTAACATTCATTCACTCCAGCCTACGTCCGTTCAGATCCTCCACTAACAGGTAAAGTAGATGTTGGCCATGGAGGTTATGCAATAGGTCCCTAATGTCAGAAGGTGTTTATGTGTGCATCCAAACTGCTCCATGGATGCTCTGTTGTGGTGTTGGGATGTTTTTCTCTTATTATGCATGTTATGTTTGATTTTATCTTCAGTGGAACAAATTTCCCTACGGGCACATTAAAGGATATCTAATCCTATCATATCAGGAGATGTAAATTTGTGTTTGTACAGCGAGGAAAAACATGGGCATGAATTAACATGAGCAAAAATGAGTTAACATGATATATCATTAGCCGCGGTTGTTATGCTGTTTGCAGTCGTAATGGTGTTCTCTGAGTGCTGCGTTTGGGTTGCTCTGTGTAATGCCGTGTCATGCTCAAATAAATATATACAGGAAATGTTGTCCAATCAACTAAAGACAAAAGGGCATATAGTTGTTCAAAACCGCTTCACTTGAAAACAAAGATATGCCGTCTTAAAGAGGAAAGGGCCTGATGAATTCTGTGAACAAGTTTTTGGATTGCATGGATTTCGGCGGTAGGAAGATCTCTGCTGATCTGTTCTATATTCATAGGTAGTGTTTTATATGTCTAAATATGTCATCCTGCTGTCTTTAAACAGTTAGATGTATTACTCATTGTGGATCTTTGCTGTAGTAAATATGAAAAAAAGCCTGTTTCTTTAGTATGGTCGGCTGACAACTACACCGTGGCAGCGGTTACAGATATTTAAAAAACTATAAAGATCTGGTGATCTTGTTGGCTTTAGTAGGTCACATAAAGTTTTAACTATGATAAGAACACTCCTCATGCACATACAGGAGCTTTAAAGATAAGGATAACGTGCACACACTTTCATGCAGTCTCTCACTGAATGTATTCATGACCACTCTTTTCAGAGTTTGGAGATCTAATTTCTCATTCTGTAAGACTGCAAAAAAAAAGCCTAAAACCAATCTGTTTTCATTTTCCTTTTTCGTTTGATTTATTTATTTGGGTCCATGCAGAGGGCCTCCCAGCCCAAGAGGATCCACACACAGAAGAAAAAAAAAATCTGTAAAAGTAATTTAGCAAACATCAAATCAACCTCCAGCTACAATTTGATTAAAGAGCAACACCTCCCTTGAAGTGCACCTGTTTCTTTTTCTATTTATTCGTGCATCATTTTGATCTTGGCTTTTCACTTGGCAAGTAGAGAGATAAGTTCAAAAAACTAGTTCCCTCCTTACCTTGTCACAGCTGGACTCAAGTAGGTCTCAATGTCGGAGTGGTTGTGGACATGTATAGAAGAAGTGTTGGACACAGCTGCTTAGTAAGAGGTGAAAAAGGTGTAAAATATCTCATTCTTTTATTTTCATTTATATTTTATTGCTCCTTTTTCACACTGTTCTTTACTCCTCCTCTTAGAGTCTGCAATATGAATCACTCATGCATTTCATACACCCAATCCCTGCATTTATTTTTTAACCTGTGTCCATCCATGTAAACAGAGCAATGCAAATGAAACGGACTCAACAAACCTTTTATTGTTTATTCTTTAGGACTTTTTGCCTGATGAAGGTCTAGTACCGAAACGTTGCCAATAAATGTTTGTTTGCGAGTTAGAAAGTGTGCGGGAGTTTATCTTTAAGTTTTTGATGGACACATTGCTCTCCTATACGCACCTGTCTTGTGAAGTGGATGTGCGAAGGTTTTTTCCATTTCATATTCTTTAGGACCAAAAAATTCCATTTAAAAAAAGGGTTAAAACACAAAAAAATACAACTAAAGAAGTAATTTCAAGTAAATAATCGGTGTTACTGATTCTCTTTGTCTGGCCTTTGTGGACTCCAAACTCAGCCACCATTTACTTTAGCACACTTTGTCCTTTTTTTCAAGAATGACTTCAAGCCTTTCTCCTGTTAGATAATAGCATGAGGAATGACTGTGATGTCACTCAAAGCAATAGAGACTTGTTACTGGAGCTGCATTAATGTCTGGGCTATGGCCGATGCTTTTTTAAGACTGGTAAATTCAATTGAATTGGTAATGCATACTTTTCTTTCTGGTGTTTGAAAAACTCCTCTTTACAATATTTAATTACCATCATTTTTATTTACAGGGGCAAGTATCTGCTCTTTCTCCCGACTGAGAATGCTGGAAGATGAATTCTCTTGCCCCTATTGGTGACATGTTACTGTCCTAAGACAAAACACCACAATAAAGAAGCAACCAAAGATCTGAACAGGTGGAAAAATTGCCCCACATAATGAATGATCCTGTCTCCAGGTTGCTTTTGCATAAGTCGTGCTAGAAAGGAGGCAAGAGAGTTGTGTTTGTGGATTTTAAAGTAGCAGAAAGTCATCTCTCAGAGTTAGACACGGGGATGTTATTACTTCCTCCCCTTGCTCTTTCAGAGCGAGTGTGAGTTTGTGCATATCTGTGTATGTGTGTAGGGCGGTCATATTACAGCATATTGCCACACAAATGACCCCGCTGCGAAATGAAAACTGCTATAGAGGGAGGACAGGAGAGAAGGGATTTAAAATATAGAGGGAGAGTCATTGATTAAATGCTGCAAAGTGAGAGTAATTCTGCGAGCGCTGGGGATACACACACCACACTACTTCCATTATTCATGCCTCTGCATTTCTCTCTTCACCCTCCTCTAACTCTTTCATACTCTCTCTCTCTCTTTCCACCCTCTCTCTCGCTCATCTGTGAGCTAGCTGTCGATGGGTGATGATAAATTGCGGCCTGTGTGGAACTTGCATTTAGTTCTGTCATTATTCAATAACAGGTGCAGCAGAAATACAGGCAGTCTGGCAGTTATTGTACTGCTGCCTGCGTCGGGTGATTATTGGTCATAATTTACTTTTCAGCCCTGTCCTATAGAAGCGGCGTTAACTCGAGTTGTTTGTCTAACTAAGAGAGGAGAGAACTGTGGTGTCCACCAGTTTGAGGAACTGCTTCCGCTTAATAAGAAACAAAATTGGCAGAGCTTTGTTGGGGAGGTGATCTGTTGTGGTATTTATCTTTTGCAGCTCGGCGAGACATTGGACTGTTTATAAGAACTTATCTTATAGGTTTTAAAGTGAAGCTCATGCAGAAGAACCATACACCTGGATGTGTTCCCTTCCAAAGGCTAACATGGGGCATACGTAGACCGTATATTAAAAAAAAATGGACGTTGTTGTTTTTTTTACCAGGCTGTTAGCATGTTTATTTCTGCTGTTGCCTTTTGCAGCCAGCCTCTAGTGGACACTCTAGGAACTGCAGTTACTTTTGCACATTTTGCACTGGCTTCACGCTTTGTCACAAAGGTCTGGCTGCATGAATACTGATGAGAAAACCAATCCTACTTCTAACTAAGCCTTTTTTTCTACTAAGTTTATGATTTCATTTGTTAGTCTCAATTCTTCTTTATCACATCATAATCCATCGTTCATTTTGTAAATTTTGGTGCCATTTCATTCCCCAGCTGACGTTCGGAAAGAAAGCAGGTATCAGGCACTTCTGATTTGGCTTCACTTTGAAATCAAGAGGCTTCTTCTATTTGCTTCCACATTTAAAGAGCTTAACAAAGTGTTTGTCAAACCTTATACTAACTTGAATAATGAGTTAGGTTAGTGTTTCAGTGATATAAACTCTCCTCAATTAAATATTCAGCACAATTCAGCTCCTCATGTTACCCTAAACTCTGATGATCTTGCACATAATATTACATGCAAACAGTCCCATAATAAATTAAACAAAGAACTCAGTTCCTCCTCAGCTTTAAACGTTACATTTATACTCTTACGGTGGTACACTCATGTCTGGCATGTGAACAGTGTCAGCTTGCCAAAGAGAAGATCGCCGTTTAATTAACGCCTTACAATTTCTCTGTTGTGTTTAAGGTTCTGGAAACACTTCCTCTTAGCAAAGTTATGTTTGTAATCAGTTGTGAATTGGCATTTGGGATTTTGGGAAGCTGAATACTGTTATATTGAAATTGTTTTACTACTATGGTAAAAGCAAAAGTCTCATGTGCATCATGACTTCTACATTAGGAGTTGTGACTGTCCCAGCTGGCATCCTGCCATCCCGGCCTGACCTCCTGCAGTGATAGCAGATATATCAGCCTGCTCAGCTTAAACCCCATTGATACATGGGGGATTTACTCAAAGCAAAGCCTGCGAGCCTGCTGACTTATATTGCGGCGGGCCATAGCGATGGCCTTTGGTTTAATGGGTTGGCAGTGGGAGCTGAGGACACAGGAATTAGGCCTGCCACTAATTGTACAAGGGAAAGATTTGTTTAAATTGGGAGGGAATGAGCCTGCAGGGGTACAGTAGGGGGTCCTCAGCTGAAAATGTCATGGCAGTAGAAAAATAGAGCTCTACCAGAGGAGTTTCATTAACATAAGCAGGCACAGAGAGAGCTGCTCACTTCACAGATAAAGTTATTATCACTTTTTTTGCCGGCCAACCCTGAAGCTCATCAACTCTTCTTTCTTTTTCTAATTTTTTTCCTTACACATGGCAAACTAAGGACAGCAAATGTGCCCTGTTATAAAATCCTATTCTAATTAAAAAATAAAAGGAACATATTTCATTTTATCTTGTATCAAAAAGGCATGGATATTATAACGTGGTTCATGGTCCTCCTCTGACAGGCGTAGTACTATAACAAGTCTCTTACATGTAGTTATATTTTTCTTATTGTTATCTATATCAAGTCTTGTCGAGCTTAACTATGTGTCGTGTGAGGGTAATCGTGTTTCACTTAAATGGGTAATTCAAGTCAAAATGTGACGGTTAAATCATGTCGTTTAGCTCGTTGAGTAGTGCGTGCGGTAATTTCATGTTAACATTGACCCACTGAATGCTGTCGGATCCCAGATGTCTAAGAAGAGCATGTGATTAGAAATGATGTAACTGTGACTTCTCACTGGACAGCTGTCGGATGGATGCAGACTCTGGAACTCACATGTCACATTTTTGCCAATTCCTATGTAAAGTGTGTATGCTTCCCCCCCCCCCCCCAACTGACTCACCATACTGATTGAAAATTCAGTGTTTGAGAGTGAATCAGTAAATATTGCATGCTATTCCCAAACCCCACACCCCCCTCCTCCCTCCCTCCTGTCTAATTGTGTTTATGTTACTCCCCGCGGTGCTCTCCCAGATGCGTTTTGAAGTTGAAGGTCCAACTCTGTGCTGCTAAAAAATCTCCTTGTAAAGTAGCTCTTCAAGCAAATTTAAGTAGCAACACATGCATGTCCATTTCCTTATTATCCCTTTTTCCCCCTCCTCCTTTTTGAACATTCTCCCCCCCTCCTCTTCTATGCTGCTCTGTTAAACCCGCTATCTGATGTGTTAATGAGGCACTAATGAGGCGAGGTCCGTCTTAATCTCAGGCAGAGAATCCGAAGCGCCCGGACAGTTTTAAACAGTCCCTGGGATTAGCAGAGGGATGGGCGATCCTTGACGGAGGGCGTGAGAGAAATAAATGGAAGGAGGAAGAGGGAGTGGGAGACACAAAGATAAAAAAAAAAAGAGCAAGAGCGGCGTACATACGTGTGAGATGTAAATAAGTTTTACACTACACAGTCTTATGTTCTGTGCTAATCATGTGTGGGTGGAAGGAGTCAGAGTCTGTGGAGGATAGTTGTGACCCTGATGGGAAACAAATAATGAGGCAGTCATGCACATACTGAACACCCACACATTTAGTTTAAAATAGAAAAAACAGACGAAAAGTGCATCTTCATCCCTTGAGGAGGCTCTCTATTTCCTTCTTTCTTTTTCATCCTCTCTCAGGTCCACTCCATTTGTCCTGTGGCCGTTTCTTTGTCTTTCCTCCTTTTCCGAAAGATGAAAGGATGTCCTCTATCTTGATGATAAACCGAGGAGCTCCACTGCAGATGTTCTGTCGCTCCCACCTCGCACCACCGTTGGGATCTCTATAATCAATCAAGTCAATTAGCACTGAAGTCTCATCATTTCCCCTCATCACACACTGATTTGTGTTTGATTTACTTGAAAGTCCGCCAGACTGACTTTACCCTGACTCACCAGAGCTTGTCCTAGGTAAAAAAGTTTTTTTTTGCCTAGACTTGAAAGCATAAATTAACTCCATAACTGTGGACTCCTTTCTCTTAAACCGCCACAGCTGGCTTTGCAGTGAGTCAGGGGGCTTCAAAGTCTTGACACCCTGCAGACTTGTAAAGCTGACAGCTGATTTCCGTCGTCCAAGACCGAGTTGCAGCTGTTAAGTTGCCCTCTTGCTTGCCTTTACACTCTTTTTTTTTTTGTCTGACGCCATATGTTGCTTTTTTGACCGAGATTTGGCTCGAGGGATTATCTGGGATTATCCGAAAGTCTCGTCCTCGAGCTCCAATCCCACTCCTGGCATCTTCCCCTGACTTCTGATTCCCCTCTGCAACCAGAAACTTTTTCTCTTGATGACACAAGCAGAATTGTCCTGCGTTAAGTAACCATTGTTATGAAATGCAAAATACTGGATGGATCGTCACGATTACCTGAAGCCTATAATCCAATTTGTCGAGGATTTGGAGAAGAAGTTTTTTAAAGAATGTCTTTGAATCAAGTAAATGTAAAATCAGATTCCACAAGCTAGATGCTTCATATGAAAGAAAACAACCCAAAATATGTATTCTCTTTAAATAAATGTTGAAAGAGTGTGTCAGTGTAAGATTAAAGCTTGCAAAAGAAAGTCAGCACTACACAAACACGAGGACTCAAGGTTGTAGATTCTATTCAGTCGACTGATTTGAGTGTAGTTCTCAAGTGGAGAGTGTTTTCACGGTGAGATGACTGGAACTTTGGAGGGATTGATACTTCTGTCTGTTTTCAAAGACGGTCCTTGGTGTTGATGGAGGTTTCCATGTTGATAAGAAGTTTATTTTTTTGACCTTGCTTTTAATAAATTAATTGGCTTTCAGTTTGTTCCTGATGCAGTCGCTACTCTTGAATTCTAATTAATTTTAAAATGTGTTGAAAAACAGTATTCCCTCTTTTGTCCATGACTCCTACCTGTGAAAGTCTTTATGAGTACATTCTAAGGCTTGCATATGCTGGTAACATCACTGATATGGTCCCAAACTACAAATCGATGAATAGCATAACACATTTTGTTTTAAGTACGGAAAATATAGCCTTCATTTTCCTTCATGTCTGCAGCCAATTAGCAAAATAAAACTTTGAAAATGTCTTGAAAATGAAGAGACAAAGTGAAGGTGGTCAACAGCTGAGGCCTTGTGGACATAAAAAACAAAGTTGTAACTACTTTTATTTTTTTGACATGTAGCTTGAGACTTGGTCGTTCTGATAGTCAGTATAGTTGCATTTAGCTTATCCAGTAAAAACTGGCAGCATATGAGACTATTATAGCATGCAGGACTTGTCTGGTGTTGTCCAAGTGACAGTGGGATTGTGGGAAGTGAAGTTGAAGCATCTGTCTCCTCGCTAACAGAACTGGGTCTCACGACACATCTCGCCACATGGGAGAAGTGTCACAGAAGTGATCTCTTTTTTTCAGGGTTTTCTACTGTGATATTAAGGACACACACACACACACACACACACACACACACACACACATGGGTAATGCATGCGAGTAAGAAGTGTGCAAACGTGTTCATGAACATTCTGCACAGATGCTTGAGGTACATGCAAACCAACACTGCTTCAGGCGAGCATCCTGCACACTCACAGACAACCAGAGGCAGCTCCTGTTTGCATGCCAAATGTTACAGAGTTGAGTTGTGTGATTTATGCAGTAAACGTAGAAAACAGCAACCTAAGAGAGAGTGAGAGAGAGAGAGTCTAGTGGCATGCTGCCCCACTTGAGGACTGAATATTTATGACACACTCTCTCTCATTCTCGTTTGCTCTTTTTTTTAACACTCTTTCTCTCCCGTTAAAGTGATTAATTTATTTTCCAAGGTTGTTTTACTTAGCGTTGTTTCTGTCTGACTCCAATGTTTTGCCGTGCAAATAAGAAGAAAAAACCTAGAGAATTTAAATGAAAAGAACCAAAGTCACAGTAAACTACAATTAATGTTAACTGGGCTAATACTGTAATCCCGCTAGCTTCTTTTCCCCCCTGTATGGTCCAGAAACAAAAAGCCTTTACGTTATTCACACACAGCCATTTCCTTCTAGCTAGCTCAGGGTAGGAAGTGAAAATGCTGCTTAGCTCAAGGAACAAAACATTATAATCCACAAATTTAATTTAATCAGAGACAATAAATAGTGCTGATGACCTTCCAGGAAAATCTGGAAGGATATTGTTCCAAATTTTATAAAATATTTGATAACAAATTCGCTAAGATGGACAAAAGCTAAAATTAACATTTAACAACTTTCTGACAAGATAGGAAAGGAACGGCTTAACTTGCTTGCCAGTGATGTTAGCAAGGGATTGGTTGATTGCTTATGTTAGCTGTTGGGACAAAGCTACTACAATGAGGTGTCAAATGTTTTTATAACTCAATAGTTGTTAAAGGCTTTATCTGCAATGTTTTGATCCAGCAGATGTCGCCCTTGAGCTCCAGCATGAAACCAAAACAACTCGCGCTGCATTGTTGTGTTAGCATGCTAATGCTAGCGATCTTTATTATGCTGGTATCTTCACACTGCATGTAAATTTACCTGAAATGAGCGTGATCTAGAAACACAGTTAAGCAGTGAGTACAGTATGTTATTCTTCTTTTCTCTAGTCCCTCAATTAAACAACTTTTATACACGAGGGGAGGAGTCAGCCGGCCGTCCTGACGATGTAAACAAACTGAAGATAGGACTCTGAAAACTCTGAAAACATCACAGACAGTGGGACTCGGGTGTTACACCCATTGTAGACAGTCATGACTCACAGAGTTATTTTCAGAGGATATACTTGATTTCTACATTTAAGTGTGAAAAGTCACAACAGCTAACAACTAGCACTCAACTATTCATTTTAAGCTAACATTGCCACAAGCTTGGAAGTTGTGCTGTATGTTAGCTTGTTGAATGCTAGCCCGAGCTGCTGTCTAACAGTAGTGAGGGCAGGGGTAGCTAAAGATGATTTTTAAATGTACCACATTTAAACAGTTTGAGCTTCCCACCTTGTGCACATCCACACAGGAAGATGGTCGCCATGTGAATATGGCAGATGACATTCTGTGCAGGTTTCTGTTTCTGTTCACCTGCTGAATATGTTCCATTTCATCATTCCCTCCAGTATGGGGATGAGGCACACACGGTACTAATATGTCAGCTAGAGGAGCAGATAGCGTAGCCTAATACACTAATGCATTATAATATGTGGCGCTATGAGAAGATTGGTTTCGGTCTGATAGGCAGGGTAAAGTGTTCCCGCTGTATACACCATCACTCTGCCTTTCATAGCAGCTAAGCAGCACACACAGTAATCGGTTAATCCATGTAGAAATTAGGAAATACATTTGTTAAAATCACACTGATAATGCAATTTTTAAAGATTTCAACTGTCAAGAAAAACGGCCCTGATTACCTACGTTATTGCTTTTTTTTTTCATGCATGAGAAATGATCCAAAAGTAGCATTTGCACTAGTTTAAAAGCTAAGAGAACCAGTTAGATCCATAACCATTATCCATGGTTTTTGTTTTTCCTACTAAGATGCAATCCAGTTGCAATGACAGTTACTTAAAAGCTAAAATAAAGGCCAACTTTTACACTAAAGCTATAATTAATGACATCTTAAGGAACCTCAGTATTTAGTGTAATATGTAAATGTACATATGAGCAAAAAGCATTAATTTCCGTCTCACAGAAAAGGAGAAGAGCAGGGAACTGATATAAAAGGTGGTAATTTTTCAAACGGCCTAAACCATCTTGGAGCCATTGAGCCATTGGCATTAGACCATAATTAAAACAGAGAAGAAGAAAACTGGTCCGACAGTCATAAACTGAACGAGAAAATATTCAGCACAGAAGTGCACACGACATGGCTGCTTCACAGAATATTAAATCCAGCATAACTAACAACATTAAACAACACACCAGATTCATTACACAGTTTCATTCCCACACGCAGACCAAGGTGTGACAATCACCATCTGTATCTCACACACTCGTGGTGTGCTTGGAAGCTGAAGCCAGAGGTCACCTTACAAATCATCTGGATGAGGATTTCATTTTATATGCTGATTGAAATGCGCATAATTAGATGTGTTTTCTTAATATTGTAATGTAAAGAAAAAAACTGAACTTAGCTGTAGTCAATACAAATTGGAGATGTTTTGTGGATCTTAACGGTTTTAAGAGATTCACAATAAATTTTATTGTTAATTTAAGATTTCTAGAATCAAATCAGTTTGATACACAATCACTTGCAATAAATTCTCCCTATATAAATGTAAAATAAGTACAGTGAATGATTGCCCTCCAAATCATGCTTTCACTGCTAAAGACTCAAACATGACTCAGTCAATAAAAATAACATTTATAGTTCGTCTGGATCGTCCTGCATTTTTCATTGGACACTTTTTGACTTCTACACTCTCTTGAATGATGTTGTTCAGCATGACATGACAACTGGCCTCCTACTTTTTAAAAGCAGTTTGCCAGACACTTCCAAGGCCCCCGGAGTGTATTGATGTGTTTTTTAGAACGGCTAATTAAATACCCGTCTTACGCCCTGTCCTGATTGTGATAATCGTCTGCCAAGTAGGCAGGTCTCTGCAGCTCACACACGGGATGTCCTTGTGATTAGAAGTGTAGCAGTGCCAAAGAGGACTAGGGAGCAAATCATTAGTAGGTCTAAATGTGGTAGCAGCACTCTGGGGGGCCGTTTGATCACTCCTGGGAGAGCGGGAGGCTCAGAGAGAGATTGAAGATTGTGTTTGTAAGACGGCCCTCCTTCCACCCAATTCTGTTCCATTGGCCAAGGCAAGAGAGTGGAGATGGGGTTAGGGTAGATTAAACATCAAGAAGATAAGAGATGATAGATATCTTTACTTGAGCTTGTGAGTCTCACCTGATCCCGTCCCAAACCGAGTTACTTTGATAAACCAGGGGGATAAGAGTGAAGAAAGAACCAGGATTGATCTCAACAGTTTCTTTCCTTGAGGTTGTTTCATTTTCATTGTCACAATTTGAGGGGACCAAAGCCAAACATGCCTGAAAACAACATTAAGACATTGTCAGCGTGACAAAACAAACCGGTTTGGATGCCCAATTCTTGAATTTTCTGTAAACCCACCCATCCACCTGCCCTCTAAGATGTTCCTTGTGACTAATTTTCTTGTCGATTTTATGGAAAGTATAAATTCAGAATAGTCAGACTAAAATCAAATAAAGACAAAACATTTTTTTTATTTGTGATATTGAGAAAAAAAAAGGAAACAACAAATATGTAATTTCAAAACATCCTTGTGTTTATTACACAAAATACTTTTCTACTGTAACAAATATTCTGAGATTAAATACATGAATTTAACCTTTTATTCTCTGTTTGTTGTTGAATGAATGTCAGCGTTTCCTAAGAACTGTAAATCTGTAGCGTGATTATAGATTACATTACATGATATAAATGTGAGATGAAACAGTTCAACGCTCTTATTAGGTCTGAGCCCCCTGAAATATGATGAGATTAGTCGTGCTGCCATGGCAACACGATATGACCTTAATATGGATAAAGTAGAAACGGCCTTAAGAGACATACCTACATGTGTGTGTGCTTGTACGAGTGTGTCTTAGTTCTCTGCATCACATCCACGACGACACACAGCGACTGTAGCGTCCTGTCTTTTCTCTCTTGCTCCATCCCCATCTGTTACACACACACACACACACACACATGAACGTACACACTTTCAGCTTTCACAACATGCTTTGTGTGTGCTGGGAGACCGCTGTGCTCTATTTGACATCATATTGAATGTGGTGCGGTTGAAGACGGGGTGTTTGCTGAGCCTAATTTACCTGGGCTAGACCTCACCGAGGGCCTGGGAGGGGCTGATAATTAAAATGGCTCGCTGCTGCTGGGATGGAATATTCATGAGAGATTACATCCACCCCTGCACTCCACTGAAATATGTGTGTATGTGCACAAACATGAGCGTGCAGTAAGAGTGACTGTTGTCCTAGACTTTTGTGTGTGTGTGTGTTTTTTTATTAGGCAGAGTGTGTGTGTTTGTGTTTTTCTGCCCTCCTCTGTGACCTTCTCTCTCCCCGTAATGTAAAGTCATCAACACGCTGCAGCAGATATTCAGATCAGTGTGAGACGCCCCCCACACACACAAGACGAGATGAGAGACAGGCAGAGTGCATTAGAGACGGACAGAGAGAGAGAGGAATAATGGAATTGACGGGTCTCGTGAGGTGATAGCAGCAGGCCGTCCTCGCTTGTTGATGGATGACAAATGCTCGGTGTCCATGTTTATCCGAGTCCCTGCACATCTCTGTCAATACAGCACGAGTTAAATAGGGGATCGCTGGCCTTTTAGCTTTAATTAACTTTGTCACTGACATTTTCTCTCAAAGCTAATGTTTTTGTGGCAGGTGGATCAGTGATGATAAATTGTAAAATATCCTCAACTCAACTTTGCTGGAGACAAAATAATTACGTGCAAAACCCCCATAGCTACATTGTGAAATACCCCTAAGTCCTTGGCTCTGGAAGGCCTCATTGATTGACTTTTTACAAAATACGTTATCATGTTTTCTACATTGTGTGTTAAATATGGTCCTACTTTGAGTGACATCACCCATTGGTTTCTGAAGAAGCATTTTGAAGCCCAGCGTTGGCGGCTGCAATGTAGGAAATGTGATCTAAACCAAACTTCTGATCAATTTAGCAACAGGCAAAGAGGTGATGACGAGGTGATGAGGTAAAAAAATGACAGTTTACCATGGCCTCTAATCCCTTTACCTTTGGAGCCAGCCTCAAGTGGTCACCTGAGGAACTGCAGTTTTCTTTTTGTTGCACCAATGCATTGACTTCATATTCAATCCCTGAAGTTGCAGCTGGTTTTTCAAATCATAGAGTATGTAATGGGAGTGGACGTAGTCACCATAGCCTCAACCATTTCCATTCCAAAATTGGACCAAAATTTCCAAATGTGCATTATTTTGTATTGGGGAAAATAAACTAGAATCAAGTGACTGCGATCAAAAACTTTGTTGACGGATGTTACCTTGGTTATTAAATCCACTGAAAGGTTGTGTAATCTTCTCATCTGGTTTTATACAATCACCTTCAAGCAACCTACACAGTCTCCCCCTGCTGGCCATTAGTATAGATGACGGTACTTCTTTTGCAACCAAGGGCTGAGTCCACTTCTTCAATACATCCCTTGTCCCAAATTAACCAATGGCCCATGATGGCTATTAACTCTATGATGAGTCCTTATGTGCCTGAATGACCTAATGTGTCCTTAGTGAGCACATATGTACTCTGGAAAACCTTGACCTTTTATCAAAGTGCGTCTACGCTGTTCCCTCCTTTCAGCCGTCTCTTTCCCTTCCTTCCCGTCTCCCCTCCCTGCCTCATTAGGGTGAATTTAAAGCTGAGACCATTAAGGAACATGAAGCGGGAGTCTGAAATGAGATGAAAACAGTAGGAAGGCAGTAAAAAAGCCTTGTTAGAAGAATTTTATTACCGTTTACTCCGCTCATAGTCTGGTTGAACAGCCTGTTTCACACCAGGCAGTGGATCTATAGCCGTCATAAGAGAGCCGGAAAAAAAGATCTTTGCTTTCTTAATTCTTCTCATGTTTAATGCAGACAATTTAAGACGACTCTCTGGGCCATTTTCACTTATCTTAAAAACCAACAGAAGTGAATGTGTCCCCCTGCTGACTCCTTAAAAAAATATCTTCCGTCTCATCTTTTGCTGTAGCTTCTAATCCATCGAGCTGCACATGACCTCACCATGGTGTTCTTCATGTACCTGAGCTGATACAGGCCTCTGCTCCCTCCATTAATCATTATTCTGTGGCTTTGTGTGTGTGTGTGTGTGAGGGAGATAGAACAGCAGATGAAGACACGGAGCAGATTGAGCTATTTGTTATCACAGCTTATCCCAACACCGGGATGCCTGCTATTATCCTGCCAACACTGGGAATGGCAGGTGGAAAATGGGATTCCTCCCTCTGCTCTGGTATTTTATTGGATTTTCCCCCCCTCCTCTTTTATTCTTCCTGCTGGATTTTCAAACGAATTGAGAATAATTTCCTTTTTGCACATGCATAGAGGTCATGGAGGCGAGGGCAAAAAAAAAAAAGGGAAGAAGGTAGCTCAGGGCAAGGTGGGAGGGGAGGAAAGGTGGAGGAGGAGGTGAGGGTGGCTGACATGCTGATCGGGAGAGATAAACATTTTTCTGCAGTTGTTATCCTAGCTGAGGCTGTGACCTCTCTGGCTTGTTGATGGTAATGTTTGGCCAAGGCGTTATCTCCCTGCCACAGAGAGCAGCAGATACTGTCTGAAATATTAGCTTCATGTTAGCGTGAGAAAGGCACTGAGATGCTAAAGCTTTGTTCCTCATAGGAGCACGTGCACGTATTGTATTTCTGAGCATGTTGGTAAGCAAACACACCCAGCATGCAAGTATGGCCAAACATATTTCACAAATAGACTGTATTAATAATGGATGTAGCCTCAGGTTGGTCACCTATTGGCTTGTCTTCTACCCAAGAATGTTGTTTTTTTTGCTGCCACCATGTTTGTTTTTTAGCCAAAGTGTAATTTCCACAATATGCAAATTAGGATACGCTGGAGAGGAGCGAATGGTTAGAAAACAGTAAACGATCAATTTGACAGCTAAACTGTCAATAACAACTCAGACAAGTGACTGAATAAGCGTCACCGACACCAAGGAGACAGCTTACAGATTCCAACTGTCACAAGCAACCACACACCTTATTTTTAAACACATTTTTTAAAATACATTTTAAATAATTCACCTCCCATGCCACCTGTTATAAAAGTAAAAAGCTATTGGACCAAAAAACATATTTTTTGCCAGGGTGTAAATATTTTAACTCTGGTGTAAACTGGGTATTTAAATATGGGGCCTCAAGTGGTCACTTAAAGAACTGCAGTTTTTTTCCCTCTTCAACCTTTTGATTCATTTGCTCCAGAGGTCGCTGGTTGGTTAAACAGCGTTTCTTACCTGTAACCCTAAAGGCTTTCATGTGAGTGAAAAGCTTGATTTACAGAGAGGGGTAAGATATGAAGTATATATTTAGCTTGGCCCGGTATGCGTGCCTTTACCTCCTGAGGTCAGCTCACAGGGGGGGAGGGGGTTGAGAGGATTAAAGATAGCGTTGAAGTAGATTCATTATTTATTCATCCACTTCCACCTACCTCTTACTGCACCACTTACGTCCCTGTGGGTGAGCGCAATTAGATCTCGGCAAATGAAGACACACCTCTTATCTGCAGCTAACTGAGGACGAGATGCGTGTCTGGCTGAAATATGGACAGGAAAGATTACTTGTAGCGGGTGAAGAAGTCTTGTGTGTTTTACAGTCATTACATTTTTTTGCGTGATGCTGCGTTGGTGCAAATGAAGTGAAAATAAATGAAGCAGCGGAGGATTAAGTTGAAGAGGAAGTTTAGCATGATGTGCGTGATGCATTGGCATGTGAGAAAAGCAGAATTGCGGAGGGGGAAAGAAGATGGCATGAGAGTGGATTTGTGTCAGTGGGTTGATTTCATGTGTGTGACAGAGAATGAGGGCATGTGTGCATTATTGCATACGTTGGTGGCGTGAGTGTTTGTACATCCTTACACCCTGCAGTCAGCCACTAGCACTTGAGATTAGGTCAAGCTCGCCCTGCTGAACAGATGGGGGTCAATTGGATGCACCCATGCAGAGCCAGCCTAACCTTGAACACTGGCACTGGGTGCAGGTTACCTCTCCAAGTTACCCATGGCTCACCCTGCCAAGTGGAAGAGCCATGCCAGCCGTAACCCCCCCCACCTCACCCCTTCTCCTCCCATCCAATCTACTCCACTTGCAGCTGCCAACTCCCCCCTAAGCTACCAGTCAGAGGGAGACATGAAGTGGGGGGAGGGAGCATCGAGCGTGTGAGATAGACAACACACACACAAAAAAAAAAAAAACAGGGATTTTGCAATAATGAGGATTTACAGAGAAAATGAAAACAGAGATGAAGCGATGGTGTGTTGAAAGTGTGAGAGGGGAGATTGAGACAAAAAGAGAGGATTGACGGGGAAAATAGGTTAAATCAGGGAGGATGTGTTTTAGTGAGATGGGCCAAAGGGGAGAGACTGAGAGAGGAGGGGAGAGCTTCAGGGCTATTGCTCTCTGGTAAGCATGCATGCAGGGCTGTCTGATTATTGTTTCTCATTGGCAGACATTGCAGAGTCCCTTCATGTGTGCTAATTGTTAACTGGAAAATACAGACAATGGATCGTCTCACATACTACACTGGTTATGTTTTGCTGCAGGCGGAAAACAGAAGAAAAAGACAAAGAAACAAAATGCCAAGTTTCTCCAAGGCCAATTACAATAAGCTGAGAAGACACTGTGGAGTGGCGGAAACAGAAATTACTCCCACTGAGCATTTTTTTGTTCTATCTAAAGCACTGAAGGAATGTATTTTGTGAGAAAAGTTGATCCCATTTTCCACAAAAAAACAGGAAATGGACTTTTGAAAAATGCAGCAAGGCCCTTAAAGTCAGTCAATCATTTCTTCTGCAAAAACTGTAATTGGATGTGTGTCTGTGGTAGTGTGTGTGTGTGTGTGTGTGTGTGTGTGTGTGTGTGTGTGTGTGTGTGTGTGTGTGTGTGTGTGTGTGTGTGTGTGTGTTAAGCACCCCCAGTCGGACGAAAACAGTTTTTAATGGTTGTCCAAATAATTTTCCAAATAAAATAAGCAAGCAATCCCGGGTTATGAGTAATATGTCTTCCAAAAAAAAATTGGTTGGCTCAGTTATTGGGAAGCATTAATTGGCATCCTGTTGATAAGCTGAAAAGTTGAGTTAAATCAAGTGAAAGGAGGCCGCTGACAGTCTCAGTCTAAAATTGTTTGTGGTTTGAAGGATTGGCTATTGACTTGATTTAACTCTTTTTAGACAAAAGTTTTGACTAACCTGCCTCGGTGATCTTGGCCATTGTATGTATACTTTATTCCAAATGTACAAGTACATTTGAAAGGGTTTGCTGACGTATGCTGGGATGAAAGGGGGTTCAGTGTAGTTTGGCTGTCACTGTGAGGAACCCCCTGGGGGTTGAAGCTCAGGGTAGGGGCACGTCTCAATTAGCTTTCTGGTTTAGAATCCCCCTGAGGTTTCTGTACTGAGAGAGAGAGAGGAGAGAGGATGAGATAGTGTGTAAGAGATATGGGGGTTGTGAGGTGTGAGGTCTCAGGTTTTCGGGCTAATATAGACATTGATATAGACTACCAAGATTTATAGGCTTGCATTTTTTTTTCTCTCAGGCCATTAAATTGTTGACTCCTGCAAAGAAGCAGAATTTGTTGGCACAGTCGCGGATACAAGTGGTATTGTCCACTAGCGTTTCAGCAGGCATTGGCTGCACAAAAGAAGACAGTCAGTGTGGAGGCTAACAGGCTGAACACGATCAACAAACCCAATCGGTGGTCAATATATGACAGTTCAACTTTAAAGGCTTTCTATGTGATTTTTCACACTTAAATATAATATAACTCAAGTATATCCTCTGAAAATAACTCTGTGAGTCATGACTGTCTACAATGGGTGTAACACCCGAGTCCCACTGTCTGTGATGTTTTCAGAGTTTTCAGAGTCCTATCTTCAGTTTGTTTACATCGTTGGGACGGCCGGCTGACTCCTCCCCTCATGTATAAAAGTTGTTTAATTGAGGGACTAGAGAAAAGAAGAATAACATACTGTACTCACTGCTTAACTGTGTTTCTAGATCACGCTCATTTCAGGTAAATTTACATGCAGTGTGAAGATACGAGCTTAATAAAGATCGCTAGCATTAGCATGCTAACACAACAATGCAGCGCGAGTTGTTTTGGTTTCATGCTGGAGCTCAAGGGCGACACCTGCTGGATCAAAAAATCGCACATAAAGCCTTTAAATGATTTCTATAATCAGATATCTGCATTCAAGTGAGGCAAATAATCTCGTCTTTGACACCTTTTCTCAACACCAACTCCATAAAAAATAAAAAATAAAATTTTAAAATTCCAAAATAGGAAGCGATATTTAAAGTACTCATGTAGCTTTCAGCAGATACTCATTTTCTCAGAAGAACCACAGGCTACATGAACACACAAAGTGATAGATGTTGACTGTAAGATCATGCAATGTGTGTGTGTGTGAAAGAGAGAGGAATGAGAGTATATACTGCATATGCTGTCAGGTCCATTTCATTCCTTTAGAAACACACACACACAGAGGTAAACACACCTGCACAGTCCCCTGACATCTTTGCAGCCGTCATGTTTTTGAATTAGGTATTCTCAGCTCCACTATGACAGATTGCAACCCGGGCCGAGCACTTCCTGGTTCGTGCTCTGCTTCTCCTATCAGAGGCCACCATCTCGTTTGACACGGCCGGCCCGAAGCCCGTCCCGTAATCACATCAGAGGGAGAGCAGAGGGAGTGACAAATCACATTACATGCACTGACTCACTGCAGTCATTGTGTAGCCTCGGCCTCGTTCTCCGTCTTTGTCTGTAGCTCTCTGAATGAAGATTCATGGTTTGGCCTGTGGGAGGAAGAGTAATGTGATAGAGAGGCAGGCCGCCAGTGAGACAGAATGTGTGTGTTTGTAGGTGTGTGTAGTCTCTAAAGATGATACTCACCAGCAGGGGCAGGTGGGAGGGTTGGTGGGCTGGTGGTTCAGTTGGCCTGGTTTAGGGGAAGTTGCTCAGCTGAATTGACGTAATCTCTGTTAAAATTACATTTTTGTTTAATTCTTTTTCTTCCAACTACAGCGGCAACACGTGTGTCTTTTTTGTAGAGGGGTTCGATATTGATTTCTTCAAAAGCAGGAAGCCGTTTCCTTAGATTTTATGAAAGCAATGAGATGGGGTTACAGTTGAAGATATTCATAAAATGCTAATACTCCTTCAGGCATGTAGAGCTATTTCCATGCTGTACTTCCATAAAAAAGAGGAGGGGGGGGGGGGGGTCCAACAGTTCCTAGAACGCCTATAAACAACCCCTCGGTGGTGGAATGAACTTCCAAACTCCATTGGATCTGCAGAGTCCCTCTGCACCTTTAAGAAAAAGCTAAAGACCCAGCTCTTTCATGAATACCTACTAACTTAATGATGATGGTCTCCATATTATTGATGATGATGATGGTAATGACGATGGTTTTTGTTTGATAAAGACGACTTATAAGATGGTTTCTATACTGATTAGAGCTCTCAAGAACTGCCCTCAATGTTGTGCTTTGCCTCTGGTCACTTCCTGTCAGCACCTGTGTGTCCAATCAGACTCAAAGCTGATCGATTGCTCTTACTCACATTGTTCCCTTTTTTCTAGATCCTTGCTTGTGTTGTTCTTACTCTCTGATGTACGTCGCTTTGGATAAAAGCGTCTGCTAAGTGAATTGTAGAAAACACAGAAAGACAGTTTAGCAGCTCTTGTCAGTGGCAGCACAGATTAAAAAAACGTGTTTAAAATGTGTTGTGTATAGAGCTCATCCTGTTTCTTACTGAACTTGTTAAGCCTAGCCAGGTTTTCAGACTGAATCTCATTTAACATGAGGTATCTTGCTTGTTAAACCCTCAAATATAGAGACATTTTAGAAGGCCGATTTTAGGTTTTAGTTATTAACTTTTCCAAAGACAACAAGACCAGGTACAGTATGTTACCTTAAGGGAAGAACAATTTCTTTAAATGAAGTTTGCTTTGCATTTACTTCAACTGTGAATACAGCACTTAACAATACTTAATGGCCATTGCTTGATTAAGAGCTGGCCTCATGTTTTCTTCATTCTTGATTAAAAGCTGAAGGATGTCCTTTTTTTCTCTGAGGAAACACATCGCTGCAATTAAACTGAGTGGCGATGGCAATGCAACATGAATGAGGTCAATCAAGTTAAATTCACTGGTTGTAGATAACCCCATTAGTGCGCTGCCTTTAAAGCATAATTACAGAATTTGTTATGGTTATGAGGCTCCAAAGTGAGGGATAGCACCCGTTATGAAACAATCAAGCAGCTAGGAAAAATACATTTCTCTGTTAGATTTACATAATTGAGATGGAGACCAGCAGGGGATAGCAAGGTAAGTCGGTTGGCAGCACCGTGTAGATGATATTTAGAAATTGAGGCTTTTTCACTGTGCAATGTCAGGTCTGTATCTGCGCTCCAACAGACACACCACTGGTTTAATATATTTTGAAGGGTCTGAAGTTCAGGCTACAATCAGGGCATTTTCTTGTAGGTCTAAAATGTGTAGTTTTAACCCCAGGAGCATGAGCCTCTCTTTCTCTTTGGCGTCTTTCCTTTGCTCTTCTTCCTTCTCAGTATATTGATCTGTTAGCAGTAAAGCAGTAGGACACACGTGTATCCTTATCTCCCCCCTGCTCAGAAATCCAATACCAGAACACACAAGCTACACCACCGTGCTGTAAAACAAAACCACAACACAATGACAAGCACCTGGTTAAATCAATGTAGACCAAGGTACACACATAAACACACTGACAAACCAGAGGCTGAATGACTGTTAGATTGAGCGTACTGCATGATACAGGAGACTTATATAGAGGTGGAAAGACGTTTAGAAGTAAGTGTTTCATTGGTAATGAAAGTTGGATGGAAGTAAGTACTCAGAGCTTTACTGTAACAGCATCACTTAAAGAGGTTTAATTTCCTCTGATGTCCTTACATTACTGAGCCAAGAAGCAAGAGGGAGCGGAGTGCTAACATACTAGAAATGTGTTTGTGTGTCTCTGTGTGTGCATGAAAAGGCTTGAAGATGTAAAAAGACCTCAATAATTCTTGCACTTTATGTTGTTATCATGATCTTGATCTAAATGTATATTAACCTGTGACAATTGACTGAACTAAATATTACATTTCAGGGGTCACATTTGGTTAAGCTTTGACTAAAAGCTTAATTTCATGTTTTGCAGGTAACTTCTAAATGAGCAGGGGTGGGCACAGTGGATGAAAAAATGTTTTTAATGACTACTGACTCAAACCCCGGAGTAAAATGTGTGGGTTTTATTTTGTCTAGATAAAAGCGGTCCATGTTGGCTTGGGTGAGGATGCTTGTCGGTTTGGGTTTAGGCCAAATCAGAAAAGAAATGTGATTGAATCTGTCTTTGCAAAATGTGTAAAGAGCGCAAGAGTGTAAAGTGTTGGTCAGCATGCAAACTGTGAGTATTTAAAGCCCATGGCTGAATGTGCCCGTAATTAATATATCTATGCATGCATGTGATTGTATCTATATGTTTTTGCATGGATGTGTGAATAATACGGAGTGTTTCTGTGGCACAATTAGAGTGACCGATGTAAGTCTCAGCTATGTGTCAGTTTATATTTCCTTAAGCGTTTTCTCTGTGATCACGTTGTTTGAATAAGGAGCTTCTCTTGGTGATGCTTGAGTTGAGTGATGTCAGCTCTGTCAAGGTAAAGAAGTAGTAAAAAGATTTTCTCAGTAGTGTAGACTCTCAATCTGTGTGTGAGTTGTGCAGGCTTGTTGATGTGCACTTTCTGAAACTTTCAGTTGACAAATCCATTTACTTTGTCCTGGTTAATAACTACCAAGCTGCAACCTCTGTTTTTGAAAAAAGAAGCCAGTGTGGGAGTTTTCATTTTCAGGGTTGTGGCTGAGTTTGACTGAAAAGTGGAAGCATGGAAGAGGCTTATGGCATTCCTCAGGGTCAACTGTTTGACTGTTTCTAGATTGGTCAAAAGTCTCCAGTGTTGGAACCACCGTCGTTGGGCTTCAAAATGTCTCTTCAGAAACCAATGAGAAGTGTCACTGTTTGTTTTGTTTTTTTTACAGTTATTTACGAGAGACGGGAAATGGTGAAAGCAAAGAGAAGGAGATGCCTTACAGCAAAGGTCAGATTCAAACCCACGGCCACTGCAATGAGGAGGACTATAGCCTCTGTACATCGGGCACACAACATAACCTCTGGGCTATCGGCGCCCCTACATCCATGTTTTATAATTATGTGTTTATGTTTACCACTGACAATCTTCTTAGTACATCATAATTCCCAAAGGCCTAAGATGCCCTTGTCTGGCTTTTCATTTCGTCATTGAAGGGTGAGAAGGAAGGCATGATTTACCGGATCTGCACACCAAATCACAGTATCCAATGAATGCTTGGAGAGATTACTGTAACACAAAATGCTTTAAATGTCATTGCATTTCTTGTGAATACAAATAGAACACACAAAGCAATTTGAATGCCGGATGTAATCTAAAAGCATTTGCTCACACTGAAATTATGTACATAGTGCAAACAAATCACACATGAATATAACCTTGGAAGCACATGAAACGGAACGCTGGCAAGCATAATCACGTGCCATATAAGCAAATACAAACAAAACAACATGCCAAAACGCTGCGGCTCATTAAGAGGAAAATCTGCTAATTTTCCAGTGCCTACACATCCCAAATTTAGCTCCATGCAACAGACTATTACATATTTAATTCCAATAAAGGGTAAAGAAAGTTCAGCCAAAGTTTGGGAACACTTTTTCATTCACCCGCCTCGAGAAATCCCAGAGAGAGGGACCGCAATGGGAAATCATGAATATTCTGCTTTGAATTAGCATATGCTCAGCTCTTCATCCTTTAGCTTGCTTGTACCTTGCTCCATCAAGCTTTAGGTGTAATCAATTATGCAAATAGTGCTGTTGTCGCAGCAAAATTGAGCATCGTCAGCGTACGTTGGAGATGTTGGGAGAGGAGTGGCGGGATGTTGACTCATCTTCATAACCTGTAAACAAAGCAGGAGCTGCAAATAGCCACAAATGTTTTGAAGTTATCAAGCGTCAACACATAACACAACAACTTCTATTTAAGGATTGACAGACCGCCCAAAACATGAATTACAAGCAGCTGGAGTTGCATCGTTGTTATAGTTTAGTATGCTGAAGTTATTACAGTGGCCTGTTGACATCCGTTGGCTTCTGTTGACCTGAATTGACCATGCGGATTACGCAACAAAAGGTATGAACTACATGTCTCCATCTTCTTGCACCAGTAGCAATTGTTTTGTTGCTTGTGTTGAAAAAGGAAGCCAGTGCATACGACTGCAGTTCCAAGAGAGTCCACTTGCGGCTTTTTTTACTGCAGAAATAAACATGTTAACATGCCTTGTGCAAAAAAAGATTAAGGTCAGAAAAGCTCAAAGTTCAATGTTCAAGGTTGTCTTTATTATGTCTGCGAGAGGGCAATTTGTTTTGCAGTCAGCAGTAAAACACACACATACATACAGCCCGCAATCAGCAAACAACATAGAAAGGACAATAAATAAATATAGTAGATAAGAAACAGAGGCAACACAGTTAGTGGTTTAAAAAGGTGATGGCAGCAGGAACAAATGAGTTTCTCGTCCTCTTTGTCCTGCATGCTGGCAGGCTGAATCTGCGGCCTTACGGCAGCAATTTAAAATCCTTGGACAAAGGATGACTTTGTCGGACTTCATCTGACTGTAAACGAGCGCTCCTTCGCTGTTTGTCAGGAGGCTTAAGGCCTGCCTGAGCTCCAGCTCTGTTTTTGCTACTAGGTTAAACGAGAGTTTGATAGAGATACAATTGTAATTTATGCCGACTGCAGTCAATGGGCAGTTTCAGAAACAAATGGGTGAAATCACTGAAAAATATAATTGAATTCGTCTCCCTGGGCCAGTCAGCGTTTCCAAAAGAGTCAGTCCTATCATGACCTTCATGATGCTTATTCCTTGATTTTCTCTCTAATCCTCAAATCTTCTACTGCCTTTATCACTGCTAACCTTTACGGGTATACTCTTCAAATGTCAATAGACTTTTCTTTTTATCTTCTTGCAGGATGCTTTTACAGAGGTTGGTAATCCTTGGGAGTGTCCAGTATATTCCCATATCCTTTCAGTTCCCTGTCTGACCAGTAGAGTTTACCAGTGAAAAAATTAAAAAAGGACATGATCTCTAACTGGCTACCCAATCCTACTTGAAAGTCCCTGAATGCTGCCAATTTCATTCAGTGGTATCTCATCGAGCCCAAAGTATTTCTCTTTGAAAAAAGACCCTTAGTTTTTATGATGGAGCAAGGATTTTATTTTTTACTTCCTTTGGTCATAAGCTACACAAATGACTTACCAAACAATCAATGGAAGGAGAAAAAATAGTAGATATGGTTATTATTCACAATTACCTGGTAGCGTTTTTCACACAATAGGGGCTTTACAAACATCAAGTAACAGACATGATCTCTTGTTCCCGTTGGCATTAGGGATTTGTTTCATTTAATGAAAATGATGGAGTCATGATGAGGAGACTATTGAGCAGGTATGGTATTTAGATTAGACTGCAAACAGCTCAGTAGGAAGCCTAACTAGATACAATGCAGACATAAGAAAGGGACAAACTGCCCAGTATCTGCTCTTCTCTGGGGACCCAAGGGACTCAGTAGATTCATAAAACTTGATACTCTTTGCTGCACCTAATGATAGGTCAAAATATGATTTAACTTGAATACTGAGCTTTCATAGGAATGCTCTGCACATATTCTGCTGCATCATTTTCAGAAGGAAGCGACAATCTAAACCCTTTCTCTTGAAATCATAAACAACCTACATTCAGAGCTTTTTTTTTCTCTGCACCAAGCTATCAACTGTAATTTACCTCCTGTGATTCTTTCTCTGAGAGCGGCCAAAAAAAAAATCAAGAGAAGAAGATCTGCCATCTGTTAAGCTTCAAGATAACGGAGATGAATGCCTCAGTTCTAGCTGCAGCCCAATCTTTGGTAGTGTATTGATATGAGATTGGTTTCTACTGTAAGCGGACCCTTCGGACCGATGTTATTGCCAGCCTCCAAACCACAATATTCATATTCATTTTTTGGTAAGATGCAATCTAAGTGCAATTTAAAGTCCTCATCATGCAGCAGCGAGGAATAAACCGAGGTGATGAAAACAGTTTGACCCTGGTCATAGACCTCTATATTGCCTCAAATCTATACCTGAGTGTGGCTGTGTGGCTGTCACTTTCTCTTCTCATGGCCATGAATATTTCTCTCTCTTTATTGTCCCTTCTCTTGGCACCACTGTGACCTAATGTTCTCCTCGCACTCAGCCACCGCTGGACCACTGAGGAGGCATTTCTTTCTGTTGAAAGGGAGCAAACACCAATATGTGAACCTGAGCCTTCCAATCAACTCTCTGCATATTTCTTTCATGTCTTTTTAAATACATTTTTGTCTCCTTTTAGTTTAATATATCATTTTTAAATAGTATAATATATTTCACCAACTGTCTTAGTACTCAAGATTGGCTGAAACAGTTTCAAGAAAACTTTTTGAAGGTTTTGGTTTTATCTCAGAGTTTGCATTTTAACTCTGTCTTGTCTTGGGTTTCAAAAAGTGGATTATCACCTATTCATATGCATTGTTGGCATAGGTGCTGATTCTGTGAGAAAGCTGCACCCACATGTTCCAGCATACACTGATCACTGATTCCCTCTCCCCCAGCATAGGCCTACACATGCATGGCATAGTGATGTCAGGTTAACCGGTTGGAAAAGTGGTTGGACGGCAGCTCGTTAACCTTTACAAAAGGGGATATTAAAGTTTCCTCTAGTGCAGACTGTCCCTGTAAATTCCTGCAGTTCAGAACGGTAATTTTTCCAGCCTGCAACACCTGAAGACGTATCTTCAATCCACAATGGCGCAAGCACGACTGAACTTCTGTATGTTGCTACAGGCATCTGAATTGTTATACGACTAAGACTACGCGCACAGTTACAAGGGGCACCACCTCCCTCGAAGGAATTACCAACAGTGGTGAGAGTAAAAAATCTATTTTATGTTAGCTACATGAGCCTATGTGTTGATGATTGATTGACTGGATTTGACTGCATGTGATTTGATCTTGTGCAATGTTGTGCCTATTATAAATTGTTTGACTAGTTAATGTGTTGGCTTCTTAACATTCGGATACTGTTAGGTTGTTGTTTGGATGTACTGTAATACTTTGTAATATATCCTTCGTGGTTTGGATTGTGGATTTGTTCTATGCTCAGTTGACAGTGTCAGCAATGATTATTACTTTGCTAGTGTGTGTCTTTAGACAAACTTTTAAGTTGCTGAAAAGTACAGTGCTTCATGGTTTACTGACTTTTGACACAACGGGCCACTCGTGCGCTTACAGACCTACAGGCCTTGGAAAATATCTCTTTGGATTTGGTCTTTCTGTTCCTGTGAGCCTTTGAGCCTATGATATATGAGCAGATCCTGGTGATGTGCCTCGTTTTTTTCGAGATGGTTATTATAAAGAGCAGTAGGGGGTTGAGGAGTCAGTTTCTTGCACGTTACTATGGCTACAGTGAGCACAAAGTTGGATGTCTTAATTGCGGCAGTGAGGTTATTATTAAACTACCTTTGATTTGCGTAGCTGTAATCTAATTTTCACACCCTGTGCCCTGCATTAGGTAGATGCTTAATTACACAGTGTGCTACACATGGCACTGTGCATTTTGTGTTTGTGTAGTGAGCCTGAACCCTCCGACTCCGAGCTATGATGAGGTGTTACTTGCAAAACAATTGCTACTGCATGCTGAATATCCACATTTGTTTCAGGAGGTAGATTAAGCAAATTAAAATACAGGTTGGAGTTTTCTCCCTTTGGAATAGATATTGTGTTTACTGCAGGAAACAATGTTTAATGATGGAGATGTCCATTAAGTAAGCGCAGCTCAGCGCAGCCATGGGCGGCTGGATTTGCAGGCTCTCAAGATCACAGGAGAACTGCAAGATCACGTGGGAATAAAGAGAAACCACAAGTTACTTTGCCTTTAGTGGGGTTGATTTGCTGTTCAGTTTGTGCCTGTTTTGTTGTGTTGCTGATACAGTATTGGGATATATGATGGAGAATCTGTACATTGTGTTTTATTTTGAAATTGGCCGGACTCTCTTTGTGTTCCCATATCTGGTTTCCTGACCAGGTCGATCTGTTCTGTTCACGTTAACACGTTTTTGTAGCATCTGGTGAATATGGAGTAGGAGCAGAGTGGAGCGAAGCTGCTGGTTCACCTGGAGACGGACCACGGTGAGTACGGTGGAAACACGAGCATTGATGTTGAAGGACGCGTTGGACTCTGTTGTGTGTGGATGCAGCAAGTAGTACATGGATCCTGTGGAAATTGCCAGTTAAGGCCATTGTTTTCTGTCCAGGGTTAGGGTTAGGGTTAGTTTGACTCATGCCAAAAAAAAAAAAAATAGAAAATACTATTTTGACTACAAGCGTAAAACTATTCACCTTTCACCCCCAAATATAATGTAATGTGTCTACAGACTTACTGTTCATAAAGATGACTGCTTGAGTCACATAATCTGCGTACTTTAGTAACCTCTGGTCTCCAGGAGTAAGTGTTTAAATGTCTATATAGGAGACATTCCTATACTGGAACCTTGTTCATAGCACAAATGACATTTACATGCAAGCTTTACATGACATTCCAACCTTCCTGTTTCAAACCATAATTATGTGAAAAAAACATTCATCTACACGCCCACACATCCATCAGTGCTGCGTTTAATGTATATGTAAAAGGTGTGCAGGTTAAACGGTCAATAATGTAATTATTGTCAAGGTATGACTCGGTCCTTGCACTAAAGCGATTAAAACTTAAATGACAATAACAAAACAAATAACAAAGCCCAAACACTTGGATTTACTTTGTGTGAGTGCATGTATGCAACACACAAGTGTAACCACACACTCACACACACACAACCTAAGGAAAGAGGGATACCACTGCAATATAATTTGTCTCTTGTGATGAATTCCCATCGTCTTCCCCTGAGACATCCAGCCCGTGCTGACAAACCAACACATTTTTCACTCTCAGTCGTCCGCTGCCTCTTCTCTCGTCTTTTTTTCTCTCTCTCTCTCTCTGTATTTCCCTCATACTTAGATCAATTGATTTTTCATGCCCTCCTCTCTTTCATCTTTTCTCTAGGAGGAAGAAAGAATGTACATAGCGCTAAAGTGTGGCTGCTGGGATCAGTCTGCTTATTGAGAACATAATGTGATTGCCGTGGGTTCTGACTGTGGCAGTACCCACTGCGCTGAGCTTTATTTTCTCAGCTGGAGCCAACAAAGGTGGTTTTGCATGTTCTGGATATGTTGATAGTTCACACTTTGTGCCCACTTCCTAACACGATTTACTGCTGTTTTGCAGTGCAGATGAAGAAATCTGCATTTCCTCACTCTAGAAGGTTATCCTTGAAAGCATTTTTTTCTGCTTCTCTATTTTTCATTTGTTAAATTGTAGTTGAAGTTTTTATTCTCTGTAACAATAAAGCACTTACTGAAGCAAAAATCAGAGTCACAGGCGTCATTTTGTATAGTCACTACTGTATTTTCGTTTACAAGAGATGGAATCACCTGAAAAAAAATGGAAATCTGTAATAGCAGGTAGGTAGAAGGGAAGATGATGTTGGAATAAAGAAGGAGAGGAGGGAGAGATGGGAGAGAAATGCAAATAAAGGATTAAAAAAGAGGTGAAGTAAAAAGGCAAGAAGTCACAGTTGTTCCATTTCCCTGGCTGTCTGAACTCGGCTCTAGAAATTGGAAACAGTGGCATCCCCCTAATCTCCCATCACCGGCACAGAGTGTATTCAGTGTCTGATAAACCGCTGCTGCAACCCTGAACTACCACACACACACACACACAAACACATGTGCACAGACACACACACAGATTTGAATATAAAAGGATCATACCTTTTAAGAGACACACAAGGCCTCATACAAACTGATTCTGTTTGTGTAAACAGTATAATTGAACTTTATCTGAGTCACGATAGCTCCGTGCTATCTGTGTTGATATTTAAAATAGTAGCTCAGTATCAGTGCCGGTTGGAATAACAATCCCTTTGGAAGAAAAGATATCCAGATTCAGTTCCTGCCGTGCGGTTTGCCTCAGGATCGTCTCCGCTGCGGTCCAGAAATGAGGCCGCCGGGCTGATGTTGTACCCGGGGAATGCGTCTTTGAGCAGCAGATCACACTGTAAGGTCCTGATTACTTAGTCACAGGCCTTATCTGTAAACTGCCACACAGGACTTGACTGTTGGTTTGATACAACCATTACTGTGGCCTCCTCCTACCCCATCGTATACCCCTTATTCTTTTCTAATAATAAATCTGTTTCGCACCTTCCATTTCCTCCCACTTACTTCAGTTCCTGTTTCCTTTCTTGCCCTCTACTAACATAAATTAAAGATGAGTTTCACAGAGAAAAGATAAAAAAAGTTTGTCACCAGCAACAGAGCGGTGATGTGCTTCTCATGTTTATCTATCCCTGGCAAAAAGCTATCTACTACCTTTCAGGACAGCTTAGTATAATCAGGGGACATTTCACATGTTCTTGTCCTCTTAATTTCACAGAATTGGAAGCAATCATCCTGCAGGAGAGATCTTGTTTGTGACCAGCATTGAAAAGCTGATCCCCTGCTGTGCTACCTTGTTATTCCAATCGCCTGAGTGCTCAGTCGTAAATGTCAGGTCACAACCAAAAAAAACACCTCACCTGGAAACGGGCCCACTTCAAAAGCAACTTCACCTCAATCACACAAAGTTTATTTTTATTTTTTTTTGGCTGCAGCATCCGTGAGTCGTGTTATCAGCTAATTGAAGAGTCCTATTCCAAAAATGTGTGTAATCTACTCTTTGAGAATTCATTTCATTCAACCAAGTCCAGAAAGAAAAACTGTAACTGAAGTCATATTTCTAAATTAATATTAAAGGTACAAGGACCGCTAAGACTTTTAGATAAGTCCAGTGCATTAATGAATAAAGCTTTTAACCCTTAATATGGTGTAACCTATCTTAGACTGATTCAAGTGCTTCACTATTTTAACTTGACTTCTATATTCAATGTATTCTCCTGAGGATATGCACAATTAGCCAGTTATACAAATAAATCCGGCACACTGGCCAGTTGGTACAACAATTACTGGTGGGATAAACTCGTTATTCATTTTTGTGTCAATCGAGGCCTACTATGCCGGTCAGAGCTACAGTATGTCTAAACTGGGACACAGCCACTAACCAGGGTTTCTAGCTCCAATTAATGGCTACTGCCATACTGCTGAAACGCTCTATTTCCCAGATGTAAACAAGCACAGGAATCTGATTTCATCATTGGAACGGTGGACTTTGGCAGCGTTTAGATCTAAAAAAATAAAAATAGAGAGAAGAGATAAATCAATGCATGACCACATTAAAAGCAACAATATGTAGGAATTCAGTTTGGTGCACTTTGGCGCCTACCCAAGGTCTCTCAGTGCACCTGCATGTTGTTGTACAAACACATAGTCTGTTACCGCCTCGCCAAACGGGACCAAACGGGACCAAACGGGACCAAACGGGCATTTGGTGACAAACAGAAGCTGTTGAAGCTGTCCAATAGTTTCTCTAGCCAGGCTTCTTGCTCCTTTCAGAAGCTTTCAGTAGTATTTTTGAAATGTGTCTTTCCTGTCGTATTTTTTCTTTTTTTTCTTGAAGGTAAAAAAATCAGATTTGTTTGTTTTTTTCACCTCTATGACCACACCATGTTTTTAAAGTCACTCCAACCGTTTCCAAAGGACTCTGATGACACCGGAAACTCTTGTACCTGGAACTAATGACAACACAAGGACTCATTAGCCAATGACGATCGTCCTCCCGTGGGCTGCTGGACCGATTTCTCCCAGGATGCACCACCTGGACACCAGTGTGACCCAATTCTCCAATGACACAAACGGAAAGACAACAAAGTGACTCCACAACATCCTTGGAAAGTCTTAAAGTTACAACTTTCATTCAGCTTTATGAGCACTCAACAACACCCCCCTCCCCGCATTTTCTTTTACACCACATGTGCTGTCCCTAACAATCATTCAAAAGGCTGATTTATAGCCAAACCTCACGTTCCGGTTATTATCTCATCGGCATTAATAAAAGAAAAGTATGATTGCAATAAATCCACTTACTAATTGCAAACAGGCCATTATAGAAATACTAATGAGGGCAGTAAAAAGAATCTGTCCAGAGATGTTGTTAGAGCGTATCCGTGATCTAATTTCATTATGAAATGTTAGTGTGATTAATGCCTGGCAGCTAATCATCTCATAAAGGGAATGACGATTCTCTGCACACCCATCTGAATAAAGCAAAGAGTGATACCCGCTCCCCTGCGCCTGTTTAAAACAATCTGTATCTGTGATTGTCAACACTGTTGTGTGTATGTGTGTGGGCGTGGGGAGGGGGTGAGTGTGTGTGCGTGACATGTCCTTGCATGTGTGTGTGTGTGTGTTGGTAAATTGTACTGTGTTAGTGTGTAGGCGTATATCTCCCTCAAAGACACATTAACACCTTTTCACTTGGCAGCGTTTACAGGGTCCTGTCCTGGGAATAACACAGCTATAGTACAATACATCAGGGAGTTGTAGGCTTGTGTTATCAAACACCCGCTCCCTCCACCACCTCCTTCCATCGCCCCATTTACTCTCCTCATTCCTCCCCCTTTTTTTTCTCTTTACACCTCCCAACCCCTCCCCATCCCCCTCCTTTCCTCCTATGCTTCTGTTAAATCCCAAAGGGTGTCAAAAATTACAGTGACATCATGCAGAAGAAATAGAGAGAGAAGGGACAGCATGTCAGGCAATATAGAAACTTGTACACACTGACATCTGTGTTAAACAGCTTTTTATCAGCTGTCACTGGGAGCGTTGACATGTGGCCCTACTGTGCCTTGTTAGCTGAGTTGGCCCCCTTAATATTGACCCATATTTACATCAAGGCCTCCTAGTGGTTGTACTTATAGGGGCACATTATAAAGAGCAATATGGTTTGCATCAGGAGATGGTTGGGGTGAGCACAGGATTTTTTCCCAAGAGGATTTGAGTCTACTGTACATCCAGGATTAACCCAAAAGCCAAAGTTGATCAATTTAAAAAGACACACATATTGTGATGCGAAACGTCAAAAGTCGAAGTTCAAAGGCGTCAATATAGGACTCAATTTACATCCAACACACAATGATTTTATTTTCACTTTTACAGTGATTTACAGTAAAGTATTTGTGCCTTCCACAGAATTTTTCCATGCCATCCAGAGTAAAATTTCTGCTTGAAGTTAGGACGAGCGATTGTGAGAACACAGCAGGGAATTTAGCGGCGAGCGAGAAGGGGGGTGTTGATGACATGTATGCATCGTAGCCGGTACAATACACTGGATTGTGCAGCTGGCGATCCCTGCACGTCACCGAATCGCTTCACTATGTTTTCTGTATGTTGTTTTCCGCTCTTTCATTGAATTTTTCAACATGTCCAACCACATTTAAAAAAACACAAAAAAAATGTCATCATAGCATTAGACTCTGTTGCTTTGTCCGCCATCTCCTGATGTGCTGAAAACTTTCAGGAGTGCATATATAAAAACGACTATCCATAAACTGGTCCTTGTTTATCCAGAACCTGTGAGACATTTACAAACATTTACCTCACAGTGGGAGATTTGTTGGTGTCGACTGGATTCTGACTACTCTAAATACTCAGATGTGTGTGGCATTAATAAAATGTACTGGGCTGCATACGTGTCTCAATGTGTGTGTGTTGTGGAATTGACATCAATTTCCTCAGCGCCCCCCTCTCTTTCCTCCATCAGGTTGTGATTTACATCTTTTTTTCTATTTTTCCCTGGTGATTGTGTCCCTGATCAATAATGCAAACACGTGTGTGTGGGTCTGTTGCAGCAGGTTTACTCTTCCTGTGTGGCCATGTGTTGACAGTGGGCTTGAGGGGGGGAAAGGGAGCTTATGGTGAACACCTAAGGCTAGAGATAAACATTCAATTTCTCTGAGTCAACCATTCCCGTTAATAACAAAACAACTTACCAGGGAGCTGATGGCCTAGAGGTTAAGTCATGGCCTATGTACAGAGGCTATAGTCGGCTCGGGTTCAAGTCTGACCTGCATGTCATTCCCCACTCTCTCTCCTTGATTTCATTTTAATAAATGTAGTTAAATAAACTTAATATTTAAGAATTTTATTTTGAAATTGTTATAGTCATAGTGGCTAGAGCATAAAATAGACTTGTTGTGGAGCCTGTTCATGAAAGCCTGTGAGCGCAGAGACGCAGGGTGAGGGGAGTGGGGCTGTTGGCCTCTGTCCTCAGTGAGTAATGACCACAGAGGAGGACAGATGATCATGTTCATCAGCACTCAGAACTGCGGCTAGCAGCCCCCCTGCTGGGGAGGATCAGTCTAGCTGATGGCCCGTAATCTGTGTGAGCGTGTGTTTTTGTGTGTGTGTGTGTGTGTGTGTGTGTGTGTGTGTGTGTGTGTGTGTGTGTGTGTGTGTGTGTGTGTGTGTGTGTGTGTGTGTGTGTGAGCCTGTGGTCGAGTAGAGAGAGTGAAGATGGAGAGAGGAGGGGGGGCTGGGTGACAACTGTGATAATGAGTCTTACTGCTAATTATAGAGCATATAGGAAGGAGTGTGTGTGTGTTTGTGTGTGTCTGTGTGTGTGTGTGTGTGTGTGTGTGTGGGTGTGTGTGTGTGTGTGTGTGTATGAGTGAGTGTATACCGTTGCACACAGTGGAGGGTAGTTTGAGTTTGTGAGATATTACAAACTACTGATTGTATTTATTACAGAGATGTTGCTGGGCTTTCTCAAGGGGATAATAATGTGTGCCAACTAGCCGTTTCATTAGCATCATCATTTAAGTTTGAATAGTAGCTAACTGGCTGAAACTGGAGGTAAATGGTGAAGAGCTGCAAAGTGCACGCTCTGTATTAATACCTCAGGTGTTTTACTGCTTAATGCTTTTGAGGAAGTTTCCTCTCAGGCATCTGTATTCCTTGATCCAAAGGTAATCTCTCTTTACTGATTTATACAAGTGGGTAAGTGACACAACTTTTGGTTCTATTTATAGTCCGAGCTGTATCATCCAGGAGCGTCCTGCAGGCTTTGTCTGTGTGTATTTGTAGAAATCGTAACATATCGACCATCATTCAATCTTGACTTCAAATCTGCAATCATCCAAAAGGTGGAGGTTCTTTTTTTAAGCTCTCAGTGTTATCGTTACAAAAATCAGTTTGTTGCTTGTCCATAAGATATAAACTGAACTCCTTCCCAAGTTAAAATGCTACACTGATCAATTGAAGCCAGTGCTTGATTATGTGTAGGTAACCGTAAGTGTGTGTGTGTCTTACTCTTACTATGATGCAAAACGTTGAAACTTCATTCTTTCCCCCCTCTCAAACCCAGCAGCAGAGGGCTCAATAATATTTGATTTTTTGAGCAGAACACTAACAACGAGACCTCTCACTTTCAGTAGCATCAGATCAATGATCCCCTAAGAGAGGAAATTATTTCCCTTATAGGAATGATCTCAAGTCAGTTTTAGACTTTGAGTGAAAAAATAAGTAAATGTTCAAAGTTAAGCACAATCCATTATTACGATGAAATGATGCTGTGTTAACTTTCAGAGTGTTTGAGGACATCAATGGGATTTTCTCCATGAAAAACTAATTTTGTAATTTTCACATTTGTTCTAAAGTACTTAAAAATATATGAATAATTATAATATGTTAATTAATAATACTTATATTATTACAAGTCCAAGACTGTTCCATCTGCAGTTTTTGCTTTTTGAATTTTTGTGTTATCAATTTGTGACTTTTTATGAACAGCTCATACTCATACATGTTACTTAAAGAACAGTGGGGGGTCCCCAGTTTCTGTCATCCTTATTTTGGGGTTCAGGACCTGAAAAGTTTGGGAACCCCTGCTCTAGAACACTGAACTGACAGTGAGGGACCCCCCTTTGGAAACATGATATTTTGATCAGTAAGTGCAGGATTCTGTGAGCAGAGGAATAAAACCTTTACTATGGTATTAAACAGAAAATATCCAGAGCCCCCTCCACTTTCTCCACTTTCTCCAAAAAAACACAGCCTGTAAAAAATGCACTACACTGCGAGGCTGACTCCGCTGATTGTGTTTGAAACACCTGCGCGCAGATTTCCGGTTGCCGCTCACTGATAGGTCGACCCTGGCGTACCCTCCACTCCACATCCACACTTCATTGCGCTCTCGCGGTGTCAATCTCGCCCGGTAAACCCTCCCCCGAGATATGAAATAGGCCGTGTGGCTGCTCGGATCCAGCACTATTTGCCCAGACGGCTCTTCCGCTCCTTTCAGAAAAACGGTGAAGTGCGTCTCTGCTGCGGTGCGTTGCGCGCAGGCTTGGAGAGAGATGACAAGAGCCCCGCGGAACTGGCCAGACAAACATGGATCTCCGTAAAACGCTGGTTTCGGTGCTTTGGATATTATTGCTGAACATAGAAGAAGCCTGTCACGCCGAGGAAGGTATGTTGAAACCCGGCGTGTGTGTGATGATTTTGGCTCGCTTGTACCCAAACCGGTCTCCGCAGCAGCAGTGAGCGATGATCGACAGACAGATGCCCACACAGCGGAGGAGAGAGTTTGGCATTTTGCACTTGTCCTGTGAGAGAAAGAAATGTGTAATGTGTCCAATAATAATAATAAAAAAAAACCATTTATATAATCGAAGTTAAAACACTCTGAATTGCTTCAACCGTACTTGTAGTCCAAATATGAAAACCTGACGCGTCTCTGGAAGCTGTGTGTGACAGATTTACGCATTTGGGGCTCATAAAACTGTAAGCGTTTCTCTCCAAATAATCCACACATGCGAACAAATAAGAAGCTTTTACACTGTACAATGTTTGTCACTCAGTGGCAAGAAAAATCTTGATTGACATGACAAGCAGGGCATTTTATTCCAAAAAGCTCGTCAATAAAAAACAAAACGTTCACTGTATCTTACACAGCTCTCATTTGTGCCGACTTCAGGGAACAGATAGTAAAAACAGGTAGTGAGCTAAATCACTAATGTAGGAGATGTTTTTAGAGGCAAATAAATAAAATGGTCATATTTCGTGCTGCTACACACATAACGGAGCCACAGTCTGCTTCAGGATCTACTTTATGATTTATTCAGGGAGCAAAAAGTCAGATTGGTTCCCGTTATGAGAGAGAAACATCCCCCGGTTGGTTGTCACAAACACTAACATCTTGTGCTCAGCTTTTTTTTGCCTCGGCATTTGTGTGCAACTGGTTTCTTTGTATTTTTACATCCTCTGTGGCATGGACGCATAAAGAAGCATTAAACCCCCTCTGCATGCCTTTAAACCTCTCCTCTCATTTACTCTCTGTAACAAATACTCCCTCTGTCAGTTTTTAACAAGTGGTCAGCTGTTTGTCGGAAGTAATCTAAGGATCATTTTAGAAACAGAAAGACAGCAGAGTAATGTGTAATCAAGCTTTTATGCAGATTTTGGTATCTGGATTTGGATGTGCTTTCACCTTAAGGTCTCTCCTCCTGCTGGGGTTCAACAGTTTACCAGCAGCCTGCACTCACAAATAAGCCGACACATTTGAAACCTACACAACTTACATGATCTAAACTTAGGAGCAGTGCAGTGTGTGTGTGTGTGTGTGTGTGTGTGTGTGTGTGTGTGTGTGTGTGTGTGTGTGTGTGTGTGTGTGTGTGTGTGTGTGTGTTTCTGACCTGCCGGCTCCAGCAAAAGCCAGGAAAGTCATCCTAATCAGTTCCTAGATGCTGAAGTGGAAAGTAGCATAATGTGGGTCTAAAGAGGAGATTCATAGACGTGCACACACGCTCATGTAGCACGCTAACAGTCTTCATCATTCCATCACATATAAACAGTGTCCTTTATGGACATTTGGCATGCATGAACACTCCCCATCCATACATCATTGACACACATTTAATGCCCTCCTGTGCACACACACTCGCCTGGCACGTACATGCAAGACTTGCATGCGAGCCTTCTCTTTGTACACTGCATGGTGTGACATCTTCTCGTACTTAAGAGCCGCTTTAGTGCGTGCACACAGAATCAACCCTTTTTATTTCAACACACTTCTCTCCAGCTTTGGATGCATCACACACTTGACACACACACACATGCACGCACGCACACGCTCAGACTCGTTGCCAGATTGATTCGGTTCCCTGGAATGCTGGGTAGCCGGATTTGGAAGCTAGCTTTTGTTTAATTGATGTTGTGACAGCGATTAATTGCTGTGAAAGCAATGTGCTCCTGAAGGCTGCTATTGGCAGAGAGTCTGCTCGCTGTTCTCAAGGATTTGGGGAGAGACGGAAGAAACGCTGGAGAGAGTTTTTCGCTTCTTTTAATTTTTCCTCTACGATTTATATGCAAATCAAACGAGGCGATTGAACTACCTGTTTGAGTGAAACTCTTCTGTGAGAGCTGAGATTCAACAAAGGAAGTGTGTGCACAAATCGTTCCTGTTTTGAGAAAATTTGGAGCATCTGTTAAAACCTCCTTTTAGATTATATTACAGTATTTATGTCTCGTTGCTCACTAATTTATGAGATGTCTTTTTTGCAGAGCGTCCTTGTGCCTAGTTGAATCTTTCAGCAGCTTAGTTTTACATTTTTACACATCTCCCCGTCTTTGCTCGTATTTCATTCTTCCTAATGTGCCCTTTTTCCTTCCCTCTTGTTTTTTCCTTTTTTTTTGGTTGTTCTTCTTCCTTTCACTTTCTTCCGTTCTTTGTTCTGTTTTTCTTTGTTGTATCTACGAGACAATATTTTCTTATGTTGTAGTTCTTTCTTTTTCTGTCCCATCCTCCAGTTTTCCTTTGTTCTTCCCACCGTCCATATGTCATCTTCTTCCACTCCTCCTCTCCTGAAAATACCTCCTGCATCCTGAGCTGACTTAGCAAACACTAATATGTTGGAGGGGGGTTTGAGGGGGGAGGGAGCGGGGCGTCCACTATCCCATACACCTCACACGCAGTCAATCTAACCACTCCCCCCCCCCCCCCCCCCCCTTCAGGCTGCTTTTCTCATTCCTCCACGCCTCACCACTAACACACCTTGGCATCTCATCGGGATCTCATTTACTTCCTCCTCCCTCTCCTCCCTCCTTCCTTCCCTCCCTCCCGCTGCAGCCATCCATTCTGCAGCAGGGCACCGGCTCGGCGCAGAACAATAGAGAGGCCGTCTGATGGAGAGAGAGGAGGGAAGTGATTGAGGGCGAGGGAGTCTCAGGCGGTAACCTGTGGGATCATCCTGTTTGTGCGCGGGCCGCGTGCAGCTCCGCTTGATGCCCTGTCATGTCTCGAGTCTTTGGAGGTGACTCGACTGCTCCTTGTTTGCTGGCAGGCTTTGGAATGGCTTTTTTTTACCTGCAGTCTTATTACGCTGCTGTGCCTCAAAAAAAGCACCCTGTGTCATGTGTAATTTACAGCTGACATTTCCTACCATGATGCTTTGTGAAGCTGGGGAAAGTCACAGCAAACAGACTATAAGACATGTCAGAAATATCTGGAAAAACACAAACAATGTGACTGCTCTGAAGTCTGAAAGTCATCCCTGGTTCCTCGATTAAATAAATGGATCATTCCTTCAAAATCTGTCTCATCTTCAAGTTTGAAAATTCTTATAAGTCAAGCACTCTTGAAGCCTTTGTGAAATCTGGTTCCCTTTATAGTTGTCATCACGTGTAGTGTGATACTATAGCACAGAAAATTAAGGTGCGCTGCTGATGTTCTGTGTGAGTGCAGGGACTGTTTTAAGTAGCAGAGCAAAAGGTAAAAGTGTCAGCTTGTTGGTGGATTGTTTGTCTAACTTTTCTGCCAGTGACTGCAGCTTTAATTCCGTCTCAGTGTCCCCTGTTGACCCCCTGTGTGTGTGTGTGTGTGTGTGTGTGTGTGTGTGTGTGTGTGTGTGTGTGTGTGTGTGTTTTTGTGTGTAGAGAGACCGTGGCTTTGTGTGTATGTGACTTCACCTCCTAACTTACCAGGGACTCTGATTCTTTTGTTTTCACCAGTTTTTCTTCCATCTTTTTGTCTCTGTATGTTTTATAAAGTGGAGTCATCCGGCCTTGGACAAAAAGTGAAGTTTGGTGCTCTAGCTGAGACATTTTCCACTTGCAGAGTTGCATTTTTTAAGCTCAAATTGCCCGGCACAGGAGGACGACTTTGCTTCTGAATAGTGTGTTTTATGTGTGAGCTTGTCCCTCTTAAATCTGCCTTGAGTTCAGTTTGAACCTTAAGAGCTACAAATATCGCTGTTTTTCTCTTGTCTTCATTCTTTCTGTAGGCGTGAAGCTGCATTTTTTGACTGCATCCCAGCAGACTTTTAGTTCAAAATTGTGTTCCGCAGAATCATCCATTATCAACTTTCTGTTTACTAAGTGATCTGCTGCAATGTGCATTACAGTGAGGCCAAGGCAATCTGTGAATTATTGCTTATTTAAGTGCTTTTGTTGGGACTACAATGCAACAGTAGTGCCATTTATTTGGACCAACCTGCCGTATCATGATTTTAAAAGCCTTCCAATTTCTGTTTACTGCTGACTTGAATGCAGCTTAATTAAACCGACTATTCAGTATTAAACTCCACTCATATGTCACATGATTACTTGATGATATAATAAGCACTTAGAAGCGATCTGATTGACTAATACTGGGTTGTTTTTTTTTTTTTATCAACGATTGCCAAACTGGCGGTGGAGGAGCTCTCCACCCTCCCAGGCTTCTAATGGGACTAATTGTGTGTGATTGATGCCGGCTTATTTCTGCTCTGCTGCCACTGCCCGTGCCGGGTCCGTCTTTGGCTGGCGGGGAACGGGCCTTGGACCCGGATCAGATGATGGCGACCTCAGCGAGTACGAAAGGTCAGAGTGATTTGTGAAGATGGCAGCGGAGTCATTTTCAGGAGGGACGAGGGGGGGGAGTTTCATCCCCCAAAAAATGATGCATTACAAGCAGAAAACGAAAGACGAGGTGTGTTAGGTCGAGGGGTGAGAAATAAGTGATGCCGGGGTTGAAGCGGAAAAAAAAGCGAGGGATTGGTGGATGAGGGAGTGACAGGAAGAAAATTGGAGGCGAGGAAAAAAGCGAGCGAGCAATGAGGGAATTGTAAGCTGCCAGCACTGCTTTGTTCCACACCTCCTGTATGTTACATGTAATCAAACAGACCATGGGTTCCCAAAGCAAGTCAATGCAGCAGCCCGGCCACATCCTTATTTACCTCCCACTCCAGTGGAACACATCGACTGAGATGGAGGGATGGATTGTGTGTGTGCGTGCGTGTCTATTGGATCCCAATAGGGTCACCTGATTTCTTTTGTCCGGGGTGAGGACGCAGCTACAGCATCGCCGCTGTTCTGCTGGATCGGCAAGAATGAGCCATCAGCAGGGTGGGAGTGTGTCTCTTTGTGTGTGTGTGTGCATGCGTGTGGGATTTAGCAGGTGCTTCAGCCATATTGGACAGTGAGGAAGGGGCTCTGTGCAGCTGTGATAGATGACGGAACTGCAGATGGGCTGCATCATTTTATTTGATGAATCTATGCGGAAAAATAGCTTCTTCAGCGGTTGATTACTTGGATGCAAATTCAACATTGTCTGCACATGTTTTCTCCATGTGTTTGTCTACATTTACCTGCAGTCTATATAAGATGCTTTAAGATAATTTCCCACTGTTGTCTGTAATGTTTTGGCTGTTCCTCAAATCATCCTCACACTTTGCAGCTTCAGGAAGCCGGTTTATGTTTGGCTGTCTTCCATAAATCTTAAAGAACTTGTTTTTATGGTTGATTATCTGAAAATATGATGAAGCGTTATTAATTAGGTGCGGGTCATAATTGAATCAATGTAGCAACCAAATGAATTCAGCATGGACAAAGAAGCTCAGATCACAAATGGCAGCAGGAGAGACAAACACAATTTGGACAGTAGGAAAGTATTCCTTTAGTTAAATCAGTTACATAATTGATTCTCTAGCTTTTCATTTAAGAACCCCTAGACTGACTCAAATTAGACCCTGGACCTCCATTTGAATAGAGCCTGTCCCGCCCAAGGTCCTCCATCTTAATTTTTCAGCTCTTGTATTTTACTGCAGAACATATGGGAAACCTATTTTGTCATTCTGTTACTTATGGAGGGAGAAATAAACAGCTGCTGATCCACTTGAACACCCTGAAGTACCCCTGGGGGTCCAAGGACCCCCCTGTGAGAACCACTATACTTCTAAAAACTAACATCACTTTATGAATAAAGTAAATCATAAATGCATGTCAAACATTAGCACATTCCAGGGTCTCTTTGAGGAATATTTACTGCTATTTTTATTTTATTTCATGGAATTTAAATATGAGTGAAAATGATCGGTACTTAAGTGGCATATAAAGCCACATTTGCTGTGGTTAATTGTCAACATGGAAGAAATTACAACATTTAAAGTCATTAATTTACTAATTTAAATACTATTACCACACACTACATGTGCTAACTTAATAATTAGAACTTGCTCTGTAACCATAGGCTGTATAAAACATGGACGCAGTCTCACTGACATCACACAGTGGAATCAGAAAAGGCATTTTGAAGCCCAACGATAGCTGCCACCATGTTGAAAATGTTGACTCCATAACTTACTTTGAGCAATCTAGTAACAGAAAAAGAGGTGGAGGTTAGATGGGCCTTAAGCCTCCTGTCAAAAAGCGACAACTTTTCTACCTGTCATTCAACTCGGCCACGCCCTTAATTATACAAATGTATGAATAACTGTTAAGATAATGAAATCAAAACTTTGCGTTTTAACTATAAATAAATTACCTCTTGATACCAAAGTATTTCTTAAATAAATAATCAATTATTTGTTCTGTAAAAATGGGGATTTTTATTTTGGACTTTAAATGGATTCATTCTCTTTTGGAACCAGCCTCAAGTGGACACTTGAGAAACTGCAGTTTTTTAAACGTCCTTATTGGCTCCATTTTTTAACACTGCAGGCAACCAATGATTATTTTTGTCATCTGTTATTTCATTGATTTACAGACAATGAGAAAGAAAAATGACAAGTTACAATTTCCTAAAGCAGGAGCTGATGGTTATTTGTACGAACTACAATTAAAAATCCTACGATGTTCAATTGTACCTCATAAAAGAAACATTTTATCCTCCCATTACGAATCAAAATATTTTAATATATTTTTTGCTTTGAGTAGTTCACTCATGTTGCTGCTTTAATAGAATCTGTCCCCTGTAGTTCACATTCAGTAATTTAAGGACTTGAGGTTCACAGGTTGTGTTTCATCGTAAACGGGCAGTCATGTTTTTTTATTCCCAACTTTTCCATTATTTGCAAGGTCACCCACATTATCATAAAGCAGAGAGGAAACCGACAAGTGTCTGGCTGAAAGCATGCATGAGTTTGTTTATTCTTATATAATAGAGAGAAAAAGATCATCTAACGCTGCACACTGTTTGTGAAGAGCAGAGCAAGAGCTGCTTTAGCAAACACATCCGGCTTTCATGCCAGAGCCTTATGTAAACATCTCAAGGGCCTGTTCTCCAGAAGGTTCTCTAAAGGTTATATGCAAAAAAGTTTAATAAAAATAACTAGATTTTTTATTTTTTTTAATATCTCCCACCACCCACACCAGCAGCTTCTTGTGTATGAGACATATTTCCAACTGATTCTCATCCGGATGTCTCAAACATATTATTCATCTCTGCAGCCTTTGTTGGGATGCTAATGGATTAGAGGAGTTTTTCTTTGGCAGGCGTTGCAGTCCTTAGGTGTCTAAAGTTGATGAATGTCACTGGTGTGTGTTTGTGCAGAGCTGGAGCTGTGCTCTTGGCAGAAGTTTGTGCTCAGGGTGTTTTGCATTGAGAGTAAACACGAACTACATTAATGCAAGCCCTCGATGTGGGCGGGCATGCTGGGAATTGAACTGACAACTCGGCGGAGCTCAGTCAGTCCAACACCCTCACACTCCCAAAGATTTTCATTTCATTCCCTTGTATTCCGATGGTGAAAACATTAACACCCACTCTTTTAGACATGAGTATGAAAAACAAACTCATGAATACAGATCCAGTATATCAATTGGGACTTCATAATTTCTGCATTTCATTTGTGGTTGAACAAACTGGAGCTACTGGTAAAATACAGTTCATGGCAACATGAAAATTGAAAAACAAAACTGAAACTAACAGCAAATTTCTGTTGACCCCAGATCGGTTGGTTTACCAATTGTTGGGGTTGTATCAAGTCAACTTTGGTTATATTCTTTAATAATTATGTTTAATTATTAATAATATAAATAACACTATCGTTAAACTATGTTTAATCAACTCTTGGGGCACCACCCTGTAATCAGGGAAATATAATCAGGGAAAACACAATTTTCTACCTACCAATGAACAACGAAGGTGGACTCACATTTGTATGATCCGACCCTGCACCCTGTAATACAGCAATCTTTTTTTTATTTGGCTGTTGTGAGGAAAATGCTTGGGAAGGAATTGTAACCCATGTGTTTGTGTGTAGAGGCAGTCCGCTACAGGAGGTTAAATGTGTTGCCCTTCCTTTGAGATGTAGGCTTAGAGACCATCAGCCTCAATTTAGGCTGGTTTAGGAGGCCACATCACACTGTCATTGAGGTGACAGAGGTCCACATGGTTTGTAAAAGGCAAGGAACCCATTCTTGTTGGAGGAAACGCTGTCTTTGTAGACTGTATTTTGGCACAACAGTTCAATACTTAATTTTGGTGAAGTGGGAATACCGAACAAGTCCTCACTTCCATGTTGTCAGAAATGGCAGCTGGTTCTGTTGCCCGAAGCTCCAAAACATGAGAATCTAAAAAAGAGAAATCACTCAGAAAACAGTGAAAAATTTAGCACCATGGCTAGACACACTGAATCTATCGAATTGGATTGCCAAGTGTGGCTAACGTTAGCAGTGCTAACGCCGTCAGCCTTTGGTCCTCCTTGCATGTTAATATCTATGTGTGTACAACTTTAATTAAATTTTTTTCAAAATACTGCTGAACTGCAATGCAACACTGTCTGTCCGCTGTGCTGGTTTACATCCAGGAAGTAGTGCATTATGGCAGCGTGACAGTCACCATTTATAGGAGCTACTTGCAAGGGTTACAACATTTCATCATTTAGTCAAATCACAAACATGCCTGGTGCCTACAGGCTTGAATGAGCTGCTGTAGTTAACATTTTGGGTAAAACACGTTGAATTAACATTTTCCGTTCTTTTTTTTGTTATTTTATCCCAACATTTAGTGGACTGTTCTTTCCACTACCAGCTCCTTTCTATGCAGACCTTCTTTGCATTTGTCATAATCATTAAGTCAGTTCCATATATATTTCCATATCGGGTCACCTGCTGCTGTAAGATTTTGCCGTTTTCACCATAAGGAGAGTGTCATCTGCGTAGAGTTATTCATCATTTCATTGTTACCATCAGTCTGGGAGACATGCTTCTTTAGACACGAGGTCATCCAGCTTGCTTTGTGCGTTTTCAGATTGGCTGCAGCTGAGGCCATATTGTCCAGGTCCAGTTATGTAACACAGACAGGAGTGACTTCTCATCTTGTTAAAACATAACTCTGCAGTGCTTTTTTCACATGTCCGTGTACCCAACTGGCTGTCCATGTTTTAAAGACACATGAGAAACCACGTCTATTCTTGCCCGTGCTCTCAGCAGTCTGCTCTCTTTCTAGCCATCGCACACGCAAACACACACTCACACACACTCACACACACACACACACACACACATACACACACACACTCACACACACACACGTGGCATACTCGGAGACCTCACACACCTCTACAGCTGAACTCTGTGTATCTCTCTCCCATCGTCCTCTCTGCTTTGTCAGTGTCCGCCTCACTTGCTCTGGGTCTTGCTGAGGATGGCTGGCCTTCAGATGCCGCCTCTTAATGTGCTTTCCATGTCTGCTGACACTCCCCTGCAAAGTCTGAAACCGATAACACATGCCAGGAGAAGTACATTTTGTGTGTGTGTGTGTGTGTGTGTGTGTGTGTGTGTGTGTGTGTGTGTGTGTGTGTGTGTGTGTGTGTGTGTGTGTGTGTGTGTGTGTGTGTGTGTGTGTGTGTGTGTGTGTGTGTGTGTGTGTGTGTGTGTGTGTGTGTGTGTGTGTGTGTGTGTTGCAAATGAGGTGAAAAAGTCTGCAGCTTACATTAACATGTTTATTATTGTACATCCTTCTGCACTTAACTGCTTTCTTCTCTTGCTCCTGATTAAACGCTGCATCACGCTTCTGCACTCACTCTCGCATGTTTCGCCGCCACAAACCGCAATTTCTTCTATAAACACGGCAGCATTATTTATAAATGTTTGACGCTTTTCTGTGCGTTGTGCTGAAGCATTTCTTAATCTGTTATGTAACAATTGGGCACTTAAAGAGTAAAGAAAAGCCCTTCAAGTGCACCAAGACACAGCAGAAAGTCATAAAGAATGAGGGATGTCCTTCTAGTTGACTATTCTAAAGATAAGAACACACTTAGAAAAAAAATTATGCACAATTTATTGTAACACAGCTGGACGTGGGATCACAGTGTCGCTAACTTTAGCAGTGCTAGCATCGCAAGCCTTCGGCCCTCCTTCCAGGTGAACTTTCACGACTTACCTTGACGTGTGATGCTCTTGAGTGCTTGTATGCCATTTTAACCGGACACAGCCGTCTAGTAATTCTGGTGTCGACCAGCAAGAGTGACAATGTTTAAACATAAAATTGGCTAAATGTGGCACTTCCCTTGTCTTGACTATGAGTTTGCCTCCAGTTGAAGCTGTATGACAAGGAACACAGGTTACCCCGGTGTATGTTTGTTGTATTTAGTTTAACTTTCGGAAAAGTGAAACTCAGTTGTTTGCTTCTGAACAGAACTCTATACAAAATCAGTGGAGTTCTCTTTGAATAAACACTAATCAAGGATGATGTTAAAAAATATAAAATTGATATCACAAAGGACTTTTTTCGTCATCTAATTCTCAAAATGTGCTGCCTGTTCCCTTCATACAAATTGAAATGATGCAGACTCAGGTGTAACGGCTACAAGTGGCAAGTGTGCTTTACGCAATAGCCTCTTTTTGAAAGTTTTTTTAATGTAGCCCCAAACTTGAAAAGGAAGACAAAGTCGCTCCTGTGAACTCCAATTTTCACTATTTGTTTTTTTTCTGTTGTCAGACTTGTAGCATCACACATGTTAAAAATCTCCTCAAGCCCCCCTGCCCAGCAGTTTCTATGTAGTCCTTGTCTTTGCTTGTGATCCCTCCTTCTGTCCGTGCTCACTGGTGGTAATGACCGTCATGTTGGAAATGTGTCCGGCTGGGCCCCGTAAACCATTACCCCGTGCCTTGGAAACCCCATTAATCTTTCAGAGAGGCGTTTGACCTTTCAAACTCATTAACCACAGCCAGCGTGCAGACAGACGGGAACACACACACCAACCTCAGACACACAAACAAGCAGCATGTGCACACTGAACGGCTTAAGCAAAGTTGGCACACAAACACTTGAGGTGTGAACGCACCGACGTGTGTCCAACTGCCAATATCGCCTCTTCCAGGTTGCCATCGCAGCCACTCTCTTTATCGCTTTGTCTCCTCCGCGTCTGTCCTCTTCAACCCGTCTCTTTTCACCGTGTGGGTTTGGTCAGTGACCTGGAAAATTGCCCGACCTTTTAATACGCAGCTTCCTCGGTGATGAATAAATACATAAATCGCACGGCTCCAGCTCAGTCACTTTTATGATCCCCCCCCCCTCCCTAACCCACAGTCTCCCCCCTCCTGTACACCTCATCGCACCCCCGTCATCTGCACTCTCTCCACCCCCGACACGGATGAGGAAAACCAGTTGTCTTTGAGGCAAAAAGCCCCCCGCCGAGAAGACAATCCATAATGAAAGGGTGTTAGTGGCTGGGCTGAGGGCGAGAGAGTGAGAGCAGCGTAGATGGCAAAGGATGTAATGGGGGTGAGTGGGCAAGGCGGGTTAACACGCCAGCATGGGACCTGCTCTTCTCAGTTTATCAGAAGGCGAGCGCAGGAGTGAGAGAGAGAGCTTTTGTAGATGGAAGAGGACGTGAAGTAAGTGGTGAGAGGCAAAAAAGGTTAACGTAGCAGCATGGGACCTGATCTGTTCGGTTTATCAGAAGTGCCAGTTATAGCTGAACAGGCAGTAAAAGGCTAAGTGGAGGGATGAGAGCAGAAGAGACTTATTCTGTTATGTTTACAGAATAAGAGAGGGAGAGAATGTCAGGAAGTCAGGTTGCAGATGTCTATAAAGCAGATGTTGTTAGGTAATGACAACAATGTAAAGGTAATGATCGTCGTTTTTTAATCAACAAAGGGAGGCAATGTCTACATCTAGTAATTCTCTCAATAAAACATTGTGTCCATCAAAATGAGCTTAGTGCATTTTAATTCTCTAAAAAAATGTGTGCATCCGCTTGAACACAGATAATACGAACACATTGAGGACGTTAATAGAACACTGCAGGGTACCTGAACCTTTTTGATGGTTTTAGTGAAGCCACACCAATGACCGGAGACAACTAATGGGTATTATCGGACAGTATGAATCTCTGTTCTTAATACTATGAACGGTTAAATGACCCATTACCTTTTTTTGTGTTTCCACTTGAAGAACTCACAGTGTTTGTAGTTCTCAGAGTGCCTCTCCAGCCTATACTTTAAAGTAGGGCCCGACCGATACCGATATCGATATTGGGGAGAAAAAAAAAATCTGATACCGATTCATCTGCCGATATCTTTATTATGTCCATGCATTGATTCCTCAAATGCAGTTATTATACACTTTATTTATAATGAAGACAAGATGGTCACTCAACTGGAAAGTAAATGAAGAAAAATAAGAAAAAAGCACTTCAGAGCAGTCAACAAAACAAAACCAGAAGCAGCAAGTAAAACTTACCTGTATCTCTGTTTGACTTTCTTCAATGCCTTCTTGACTTTAGCTCTCCTGATTACATGAATATATTGCTAATTGCTATTTTAATATTCCCTGTTTGGAACTGAATAGGCCAATGTGTGCTACTTGTTTCGTCTTTGTATACATCTGAATCTTAATCCATTTTTCCCCCCTGTTCTCTGTAAGTTGTTGCCCTCTTGTTGACTTGACGTGCATGTCTTTATACAAACCATAAGTCTGTTCTTTAACATGTGCATGTGTGCGTTTTTACGTCTCTTTCTCTTTTGTGTGCTTGTGCCGTGATTGCAATCAGAGTGTCATCAGTGCAGGATGGTTGGGTGAAGTATGCTCCTGTTGTTCCTCCGCCTCCTCTCTGCTATGTATGTAAATGAAAAAATCAATTAGTTTGCCAGCCAATCAGCGCGTCAACCAGCCAATCAGTTAGTCAGTTACCCAGCTGGCTGAACAACCCACCATTTAGTCAGGTAATCTGGCAACCAAGCAGCCACTAAGACAGCTAGCTGGGGAGCCATTTAATCAGGCAGCGAGCCGTCAGTCAGAAAACTCTTCAACTGATATCAAGTCAGCCAGATGCCTGTTGCCATTTTGTCTTCCTGTCTGTCAGCAAGCCAGCCAATCAAAGAGTGTGGCATTTGATTAATCAGTTACTTCAGAGAGCAGCAGCCAGTGATTGTCTGTCAACAAAACAGTTTGAGCTCCAAAGGCGATTCTTCCTGTGCTGTATCTACAATACGTTAGTACAGTGACATCTCTCTGAACTCTTATCCTGTCAGTTTGAAACTACTCGATGCATAATCATACCCCAAAGCATCAATCATTCGCCCTGGCATACCAAAAGAGGAAAACATTTGTCCTCTGGAGATATACAGATTCAGTAAAGATGGTGAATCTAGCTTTAAGTCTACCGCAGGTGCCAGACCCAGGGGCTTTATTTGCTAAGAAAATATCCAAATCCAGTTGTAACACCAACAGTCATCGAAAGAATACTAAAAAAATCAAGAGAAAAAGTACAAAGGGATAATGAAAACTCTTCACCAACTGTTACAAGTAGAAATTATGTGCCCCAGCTGGAAGACTTATCCACATTCTGGCGACCCTGACACCCTAAATCACCCTGATGAACTGGGGCTTTCTAAATTTTTATTTGAAGTTCTTGGAAGGAAAACCTTTTCACTGAACCCTGGACTTAAAGTTATCAAGAGAAAACAATGTAGCCATACGGCAAAAATAACAAAGTATACCATGTTAAATAATCTGTCAAGTTCTGGCAGATAGAAAATACTACCTGTCAAGTTCTGGCAAATAGAATATATTACATATACTGTGAAGTTCAGGCATTGTTTCGGTAAGACCACACCAACACAATGTGACTTATTTAGCAGCTAAGATAAACATTCAGGTCTCAAGCTAGCTGCACGTCCAAATAATGTTAGCATGTGATTGTCGCTTGGCTAGTTGGATTCTCTGAATTTTGTTAGGATAGTGTTGGCTTGTCCTAACTTGAGAAAGAGTAACTTAATTTATTGTTAATATCAAAGCCATTAAATTAGTGCTATGTAGAAGTCCTGTCTTCTTTATTTTTTATCTTTTTTGTTTGTCTTCCTGTTGTTGCCACAAAGAATCCATATATGGTGACTTAGCCACTGAATGAAATCTAAAATCAATAGTTTAAAAAAATAGCCTTTTCATCTTCCAGTTTCACCTGTAATTAAAGCATGCAGACTTGCATTAATGTCTATTCATGCTGACACACCCTCCCTAACAATACACAAACGTTTAGATGCATACCTAACATGTTAAATTTCCTCCTTGTTGTATATGACAAGCAATGAACGGAAAAAGCAATGTTTAAGATCCAATAATGAAAAGCATTTCTTCTCGTGTGCAGCTTAAGCTCTGAAATTATTACACCGCTTTTCAGTATCTGCTCCTGGTCCGGCCTGTAGCTAAACTCTAGCTATGGTTATTACTTCTCTGCTGAGAAGCTCTGAATGTGTTGGTGTGTGTGTTTATGCACTGTAATTGGTATGCCCTCATGTTTAATACGTTTCCTACTAGTAGTCCTATAGCTCTTTTCTGCATTTGCATTGCTGTGTGTTTGTTGGGAACACCATCCATGGATGAATTGGTTATAATGGGGTTATGTAGGGATATTATGAGGGTGTTGGCAATGTAGGCATTCCACGTGTGGAGTCGTTGATTGTGTACTTGTTCAGTTTGTAACCTCTATTTCTTGCACTTAAATTTTGCACGGGAACAAATCACAAGAAAGACAATTTGTGTTGTTTGTTCTGTTAAGTTATTTGCTGTACTTGTGGATGGCTTTTCTTTTTTCTCCTTTTGTCAGAGGGGGGATTATATGTGCATTAATTGATGTCTTTGCGAGCGAGTCATCTCTATGTGCATATTTTCTCCGCGGTGAGGCCTGCTGGAGTGGTCAGATGGTCCGACTGGTATGGAGCTGAGGCGACTGGGATACTCTCTCCAGGGCAGATGGGAAGGAATGCTTTTGCACAGGACGTGGCAGAATAAAAATCACCTTCCTCCCTCTCCTCGGTTTCCCCCCGCTCACTCTGTTGCTCTCTCTCTATTGCTCTTTCCATCTGTCTCTACCTCGCTCTCTTTCGCATTCTCTCACTCCCATCTCACACAATTGGACTTGGCAGTGTTTCAGGGATTGAGTGGCTTGAGTTAATGGCGAATTACCTGCCTCTCTGAAGTCTTGAGTGTGTATGTGTGGTATTATTGCCGAGCGATAAAGTAATGGACTTTTGCTGGAAGGTCATTTGAAGGAGCCTGCCACTAAATCACTAAATGCCACTAAAGCATTCAATGAAGCCTATTCATTGGCCCCGGGATTGAGCAGATTTACATGTGAATGTAAATTGGTCACCAGTTTGCGGAATGCAATTGTTTTCTGTGCTGCAGAATTTGTCTGCGGCACACAGACTTTTAGCTCCAGTAATCAACTTTCAGCACCGCAGCCAAAAACAACATTGGGCTTTTCCAGCGACCGTCAACCTCCATACATTCAGTTTGCTTAGTAATTTCAGTGTGTGTGCGCTCGCTTTTTGTGTGTGCCCTCGTGGGCTTTGAAGGATTTTGACGATGACGCAGAGAGGCAGCGCCACGCAGACGGCAGGCTCAGATGGCACCGCACAAGACTTGAGTCAATTAACGAACCAGCCGCCAATTATGAAGCCAAGATGACTAAGAGTGCTTTTCTTCTAGCATCAGTGTTGTTGGGAGTAGTTGCAGAGGGAAATAGTTTGTGTAAAGATGCAAATATGGGAAGTCCCTAACTTGAGTAGCTAGTCATGGCTGGAAGATTTTCATTTCCAAGACTTGGATGTGATCTACTGTGGTCACTTATTTCATCCAAGTGGGCTCAGAACTTCTAACCAGCACATTGCTTTTAATTTCAAGAGTCACTTCAAGTCCTAGAAATCATTAAGTGTGATCACAGCATCAGTGTAATGCTAAATAAGAAATGTCTTTTTTGGTGTCCCTATTTTCTTAATGTGTAATTTTTGCTCAGGTACTAACACATGCAATCAAAAGAAGTAATTAATTACGTTGCCTCATTAATGTTTCCTGCTGTTTTCCTGATTAGCATGAAAACAAGACAATCTCTGCGTTCCCCATTCTTTTCTTTAGGTTCTGTCCTCTCCAAAACGTCTTCTTCTTTCATTTTGTTTTGCTTTGTCATTCCCTTTTGTTCTCACCACGCCGGCTCTGGGACTGAAAGCTAGCCAAGAGCTCAGAAAAAACACCCGACAGCAGAGTCAATTTTATTAATGAATATATTACCATGTCCTTGTATTCAGACTGAGTCCTTGTTTCTTTTCCGTCTTTCCAATATTCTGAGAATCTGTGAGAATGCGTGTTTACAGAGGGCCTCCCAAAAAGTCCCACATCTTCATTTACCCACCCACACGTGACAAGCCTACAGATGCACACTTGAAGTCTCAACAGTCACTCTTGGTTCACATAAGCCCACAGACATACAGCATGAGGGGCAGGCTTGTTTTAAAAAGGACCGACCCCCTGAGGATGGAGGCTGATAAAAAATTCAGTTCAGTTGGTCTAAGAGTGGCTTAAAGAACAAACTGGTTTATTCCTTCCTTTTTGTCTTCCTCTTTGTCATGGAGCTGTTGTACTTACCTTGTCTCTCTCTTTAATTCCTGTGTATTCCTCTTTGGTACAGTTAACAAACCTCCCTGTATTTGTCTGTTCTGTGGAAACGACTTGTAATTCTGCCATGATTCAAACCGTGTGACCACTGGTCACTGGGCAGAGTTTTATGGGTAACATTTGCCCTTCCACTTGGCTTGTTCAGCAAACCTTCTGCTCACTGAGACCATGTGACCACAGCAGTTGAATATGTTTCTGACCCGTGACTTGGATCCGTTTGAATTCATACAGTGAAGTTGTGGCTTTGTAACAATTAATGGGCTAAACCAAAATCTGTTAACAATTAAGCACTTTGTGCTCATGAAAGCTGATTTTTCTACTGATTTTTAAAATCTGTAAAATGGGTTTATAATGCTTCTGAGTTTTTCCTCTCCGGGATTAACCTTCAATGTGAGGTGTAGATTGAGTCTCTGACTCCATTGTGTGGATTTTCTAGCTTAACCTTCAAAATAAAACCCTCAGATCAGATATGCTTTTAGCTTCCCCCAGCTAGAATGATCTTGGCACCCATCAAACTATCCCTTTCCCATAGTCATCCAAAACACAGACAACGAAAATGAACATAAGAAAAGGTAAAACAGGTCAAACAATCGACTATAGTAAGCCCCCTTAACTGTTACATACAAAGTACAATTTTTGTCAAAAAAAAAATGATGACAGTTGCTTCTATAAGCACATCTGTATCACAAGGCTGTGTTAAATACTTGATTCTGATTGGCCAGTTACTTACGCATAGAAATGGTCTACTGTTATCCCTCTATAGATCATGGTTAGCAGAAGGGGCGTGGCTTCACTTCCACATTAAGACCAGCCAGCGTCCGTCTCCGCATGTCTTGGCTCCAGATTACGTCACCATTTCAGGGTTATTCCACCTTCAATTCTCTGCAAAGGTTTGTTATATACAGACTATGGTATGGAGATGATCAGCCTTCAAAATAAAAGCCTGAACAGATTTTTCAATATTAAACAGAAAATAAGTTCAGCTCTTAACTTCATGCAAAGCAAATATGAGATCACAGGCAGAGTATTTTTAATCCACATTCTAAAGGGTCATAAATAGCTTGACATAATTTAATTTATGTTTTATTTCTGACCTTAATATATTTTTTTCTTAATGTTGTTCATCAAGTCAAAGCCTGTTGAAGGTCTGTAGACATCTCTGGCAGACAAGGGCAGGAGGAAAGGCAGCCAGGATGACGATTGAAATGCAGCTCGGAGAGGACAATAGTGAATCTAATCTGTTTATACAACCTCACCTCCAGTCTCCCTCCTGTCTCCTCTCATTTCAAACTTGACAAACAAACAAATATACACACTTCATACATACACGCACACACACACACTTATGCACACCCCCCACACTTTATGAAGGAAACAGAGGTCCTTCGCTTATCTCACAGGTGAAATCTGGAAAAATGGAAGTGTTGCATTTGCATTTTAATTTGCCCTCAATCAGGCATTGTGTTTGGTGTTGCAGCGAAATTGCCTGGTGTTTGCACCGCGTCCCTATTTATAGGAGCTCCATGAGAGACGGGCCCTAAATTCAAATCTGCCTGCTATCACAGTGTATGGAGATTAGGCTTCTACTCTCGTCTTCTTCTTTGTTTTCTTTTTCTCCTGTCACTCACGCTCTGCTTTTCCCTCCTGCTCCATCTTTTCATACTTTTCATGTTTTTTCTTTTTATATTTCTTTTCCTTCTTTCCCCCAGCACACAGTTTTCTCCCTCTTCCATCCCTCGCCCCATAATTTTTTCCCCTCCTCATCCCAACCCACCCATTTCTCATTCTGAATGCACAGATTTCATTAGCGATGCTGTGTGCCACGCTGCTCGCCTCCTGAAGGGCTCCAGCAGCCATGGAACCACGACCCTGCTCTGCCCTCATCATCTGTCATCTCATCCCTATTTTCCCTCCACCCATCCCTCTGTCTCCCCCTTTGATATTTTTCGCCCTCCCTCCTTCTATCCATTCTTTCCGCTCTAGCCGTCTATAACATGACCATAAGCTGTATTTGGCCGATGCAGGACCTCGTTCTCCTCGCTTACAGCTCCCTGCAGTCCACAGCGGTGGAAGTTTAACTAAAGTGAAAGCAAACCCTGATATGAATGTGCAGGAAATGATGTGTGAAGGAGTGTGCAGTAAATGGTGCCAAAGCGGCTCTCCTAAAGGTTATTTTACAGAAATTTGGTTGAACACAACACTACAGCTATTCAGGAACTACTACATCTCCAAACTTTGATAGTGACACCTACACTTGAGTTTCTACAGACACTGAACGCACCTTTGATTCCTGTAGTAAAAAACAAAATGTAGTCTTTATTATTTTGAACTGCTTTACTACACTAACCCTGAATGGAGAACTAAACTCAAATCCAACTGAGCTCCTAAAAACAAGGTTAACTTAAGCTAGCTCGAGCTACCTTACAGCCCTCTCTGACCTCCTGTGTATGTCTGTGGGTACCAATGAACACTTCTTAAAAAACAATTAAACACTTCATTTTGTGTTGATGGTTTTCAAAAAATTTCCCTTAAATCCACAAAGCTAGTTGTCGCCCCCCAGTGGTGGAATGAACGTCCAAACTCCATTTGATCTGCAGAGTCCCTCTGCACCTTTAAGAAAAAGCTAAAGATCCAGCTCTTTTATGAATACCTACTAACTTAATGATGATGGTCTCCATATTATTGATGATGATGATGGTTGTGACGATTGTTTTTCTTTTATAACGATGACTTATAAGATGGTTTCTATACTGATTAGAGCTCTCAAGAACTGCCCTCAATGTTGTGCTTTGCCTCTGGTCACTTCCTGTCAGCACCTGTGTGTCCAATCAGACTCAAAGCTGATCGTTTGCTCTTACTGACATTGTTCCCTTTTTTTCTAGATCCTTGCTTGTGTTGTACTTACTCTCTGATGTACATCGCTTTGGATAAAAGCGTCTGCTAAGTGAATTGTAGAATTGTAGTTGTGCCTTATTTCAAACTACCTGTTAGCAGTGTGCAGTAGGTGATTTCTTTGTCTAAAAATAATACTTCCAATCTGTTTTTGTAATGTTCAGAAACAGTAGTTGTTGGTTATAGAGATATCAGATAATTGCTGTAAAGGCTAGTGTACAGCCTTAAATGTTTGCTATGGAAACATGATTGCTATCACTTTCTCAGCCGTAGGTTAGACGTATCTGCTATCAGCTTATTAGTCTCAAACAAAAGAACTGAGTGTGCCTTTGGTTTTCTCCCTGCATGTACAGCCATCTGTGTAAGGTGCTAAAAGCACCTCATAATAAAATGCCTCAGTCAATCCATCAACCGTGATTTGCACACGAGCTACAAAAGGCCTGAAGGCATTCTGGATGTAAAATGAGGTGCACATACATTTAATCAAATCCCTCTACAAGCTCACTCGAGGTAATCTGATTGGTTTGTGTACCGCCCGGTCGTGTAGACGCAACCTCTTTCTCAATAGGCTGAGACCTCCGGGGACGTGACCCCTGACCCCTGAGCCCTGCGCAGGGTGTTGTGGTTGTTTGATACACGATGTCAGGGAGGACTTCAGGGGTCAAGACAGATGATCTTTGCCCTGTAACCCCTCAGGGAGCTGTAGGCCAACTGCAGGGCTTAAAGCTACCAGTATGGAAGTGTGTGTGTGTCCACTGTGTCGGGTAATTTATGTTTAGGGAAAAGTGTGTGTGATTAATATGTAGCAGAGCAGGAAGAGTGAGAAAAGGGATTCATTACATGTTGGTTTTTAAAGATAAATATGTAAGTTAATGAGCTGTAAAAGTCTGTAAAAATGTAACTGTGATTGAGATTTGTGTAAGAAAACGTTTGATACATTTTAATCCTCAGTAACAGTACAAAGATTTAAGTTCCTCTAACTAGTGGTGACATAATTTGTAAAACACCCATATGCTCTCTTTGAATTTATAACTGCTGTGTGTGTTTTCAACAGCCCCAAATCTGTGCCCTATTAGTCAGGGCTAATTATGAAAATGCTATTTTTCCAGGCAAAGTGTCTAAGTGTGTGTGTGTGTGTGTGTGTGTGTGTGTGTGTGTGTGTGTGTTTGTGTATTAATGGTAACGATTAGTGAAAGCTGCGCCGTCATGTTGATGGACTATAATTACCTAGAGCCCCATCTGCACATTTTATCACTCAACATGTTGCTTCTCTCGCCACGCTACATGTCTGTCCTGAGGATGTCGACTCCATTATGACACACATCCTCTCATTTGTAAATTAACAAGCATGTACGGTGACACGCAAAGACACACAGATGTCCTCTCGGTTACATAAATGAGTGTCTGCTGGTAGATCTTTTCTGACAGTCATAATGGAAAAAAAACACTGATATGAAGAAGTGTCATTTTCTATCCAGATTCAAAAGAAGGCTCCCTTTTAACAATGAAGCATCCAATTGTTTTCTCAGAAAGAATATTCCTTTGCAGATATCTACGGGAACAAGAGAAGCAAGCAAGAACTTTTCACATGTTTTGCATCTCAATCAAAATATTTTTTTAATATTTTTTTTCATACACTTCCATTGCAACTCACGACAGACATGTTTTAATGTATTTTATGTTTTAAGAATAAGCCTCAATTTACGCTTTAGAAGTAGTGTATGAACAGATCATTAAAGGACTGTAATGTAGTTGTTATGGAAATATAAATTGGGTTATATACAGTAGGACTTGTTAACAACTAGGGATGGGTATTGATACAAATACTGCTAATCAATACTAATATTTAAGATACTCTTTGATACGCCCCATATATGGAGGCTGAATCCGACCTTTGGCTCCTATCCTGCATGTCATTCCCCCCTCTCTCTCTCCCTGACTCTATCCACTGTCCTATCTCTATCACGAAAGTAGAAAAGCCCCAAAGTAAACATTTTTAAAAAAGAACCCTCTGGTATATCACTGATGTTAATGAACAACATATTTCTGCTAATACTGGCGAACAGAGCAACAGTTGTCCCGTATGCTCTTACCCAGACAGATGTTTTGTACTGTGTAAAGGTAGTTTATTGATTCCTTCATTTATCAAGCCCATACATGTTTGCGTTGTGTATTGGGAGATTGTTATAACGCTCACTGTGCAGGTGTCATTTTTGCGTTTTCCTGTGTTGTCTGAAGCAGCCTGTAATGTCCATGAGCCCTCTCTGTGACGTTAAATACAATTATCTTTCTTTCCTTCAGTCAGTTTTTTTTTTTTTTTGCTAATATTTATGGAACACTGAAGTCTGCTCTCAGCTGAGCCTCTTTACACACACACATGCATATATACACTGGTGGACGGTGTTGACACATACAGACATGAATCCTTCTAATGCTTTTGTATTGATTTAAAACGGAGACACATGCTTCTTAAATGTACAGGACGAGGAAGCCACAAACTTTTTCATAAGACCCGACAGAACAATAGAACCAGACTGTAATAGTGGGACTAGTCTGCTGTTTGGTGACTTATGGAAAGCCCTGCATTAAATAAGATGGACTGTTAGCATAAAGACCAATGGGAGCACCATTTATTCATGAGCTGAAAGGTACTTTTGGTACTGACCAACCAAGTACAAGCACCAAGTACTGGTTCTCAATACCCATTCTTATTAACAACTACAATATCTCCTATGGACATTTAGGTGGAGGTTAAAGCTGTGCAAAATATGACTGCAAAGGAGAAGTTCGACATTGTTAACAACATGAACAAAACATAAAAAGTGTCATTTTATCCGCTTATTACTATCACATGCTTCTACTGCCTATTAATGGTAAAGAGGGGAGCTCACACTAGTCTGCACTTACTGCTTGTGATTTCTCCTTTTCTTGTACAAACCATTTTGTTGAATTTGTCTGCATTTCTTAAATATTAATATTAAGCCTGGGATCAGACGGTGGAGTGAGTGTGAGGGGATCACAACATGCAGGGCGGTGCTTCAAAAAAAGAGGCCCAGCTGGATCCAAACTGCGGATGCAAAAGTCACATGGCATGTGCCCTGGACATCTTGGCCAGAACACATGCCATGTGACTTCAGTGTCCCCGGTTGTGACTGCATGGCAGCAGATTCTGCATACACACACACACACACACAGTTCTGTTGCAGCCAGAAACACATGAATATCTCTCTGAGCAAAGTCACAATCCCCTGCTTTGACACACAACATAACTGATAATTGCAAGCTGAGAAAAGACGTCGTCGTTCGCTGCGCCGCGCTCTCACCAGCCTCTCCTTCCCGTGAAAACCCGGCAGCTGCCTCAGGCATTAGCGCTCACAGAAGTGTAGTAGCAGCGGCAGTGGCGGCCCCGTGGTTAACAGTTAGAGGAAAACAAGTAATTAGCACCGATAATTAAATCCTCCATTCAGCCAAGCAGCCCGCGCTGTACAACCAGTGCTGCCTTTTTTTTACCCATTTACATCAACAGTAGAACTGGTCCGTTCAAAAGTGAGGAATTAGCCGATTTATTCTGCTCTATTATCAGCCCTGCGATAAGCAAATAAACAATCGACTGTGCAGAACTGAAATGTAATCATTTCTGGTGGAAAGACAAAGGAGAATGTTTTACTATTTATAAGATTTGTGCACGATCAGTGTCACTTCCCTGTTTTTAGCATTCTGTCCCATTAGGTTCCTGTTTACCTCCGGGGAAGTCATCAGTTAGGGAAGTGCTCTTTGTCTCTCATTAGAGCAGCTCTTTGATTTCATTAATTACTGACCTACTGCTGCTGAGCTTTGGAACAATCTGGCATTCTAACCACTCACAGTGCTCCCCTACGCATTATTTATTTATCATCTTGACTTGATAATTAATTATCTTGATTTCCCAATGAGTCCCAATCGGTTCGTGTGTGTATATTTGCTAATCAAGAATGAACCACTCGCTGTCGAGCGTCACTATTTCTACAGATCACGTTCTTTTTCAGCATTTTTCCCAGAATGTCATTTTATCCTTTTTTGTGTCTTTGTATTTGAACTACTGCAGCAGCAAGTCTCTCATGGAGCAGTCGTCCTCATTCTGCTGATGAGCTCCCATCTGATATGAATCTAATATCACCAGCTGCACCAGCACATCATTAAGCGTTTGTTGGAAATGAGCTAAAAGGCAGGATTCCATTAGGGGAAAGTTTGTAAATGATAAAAAAAAAAAAAAACCGCTGAATGAACACCTGTTTACATTGAGACGAGATCAACATCTGGACAGCGATTCAAGAAGGCTTTCTTTGTTTTTAAAGCTACCCTTTACTTGAGGAATCGACACCTAGCTTGTACTACACCAGCTAAATTGGTGGTGTTAACTAGTGCGGCACCAATAACCAAGACAGAACCTCACTGTGCCTACAATGGGTAGGCATGCTTCAGATTTGAGATGTTCCAATACAATTATTATCATTCCTGATATCGTTATTGATACCTAGACTTATGTGTTGACCTTTACAGAGTTCCTCTCCGATATTTGTTTTGGGGCTTATTGGTTATAGTATGTGACTGATACGTTGACGAGCATACTTGTTGACTCTCCATACCACACATTTAGCAGTATAGACTACACCAGTGCTTCCAAAAGTGTGGGCCGCGTCCCCTTGGTGGGCCGTGTGGGTACTGCAGGTGGGCCGCGAAAAGCCCTCCACCAATTTTAAAAATAAAATAAATATCTCAATAATGATGATTCACCATGAGTCAACCCTTTAAGTGATTAGTAAGGCGATTCATGGACATATTGTTCAGTAAACTTTTCTGTCTATCTTGCCATAATATCATGTTGTAATGTATGTCCAATAATTTACCCGTAAGTTATAGCTGTAGTAATAAAAATACATTTATAACGTGCCCCGGAGTAATTTTGTATTTCAAAGCGGCAGTCTTAAGTTTGGGAAAGGCTGAACTACACCATTACTGGTATTGCCATTGGAACCACTCTACTTTTGATCAGCATGTGTACAAGCCTTTGGGTTTGTTATTAATGGTTGAAACCATTCTTGTTTTCTTTTTGAGCGGCACTGTTTGACTTTGTGAAATTAACTTTCATTTGAGGGAGAACTCACACACACTCTTTGGTGCTGTTTTTGATGTTGTTTGGCTTCATAGATTGGTTTATGCACCATTTTTATTTTCCTCTCTGAAAGTTGTTAAGATTATAGCTAGTTTTTGATTTCTCCTTTGATTATAGTTTATTGATTAGAGGAGCACCCAAAGGCCTTTATTCAAGTTGCTTTTTCTTACTAAAATAAGCACTTTTACATTGCTTCCCATTCCTCAACAAGATGACATGACACCTTCCAATGGACAGGAGGCATAATTCTGCCAAAGGTGTTGCCTCTTGGAAGTAAACAGGTCGATTTTTAGGTATTTCTGAAAGGACTTGACGCTGTTGTTTTTTTTTTCTTTCGGTGGACTATCAAACAAATCTGCACAAACACAATATTGAATCTCATCTTGTTTTCTTGTTCATTTCATATCCTCTCATCCCTCATCCGTCTGTCTTGTTGAACCCATGTTCTCACTCCATCGGTCTTGCCGTTCGATCTTCCCTCATTGTTTTTTATCTACCATTTATTCAGGGCTTGTGTCAGAAGGGACAGGCGGTCTGTTTTTCTGCCCTATCGACTTCTACGACCGGGTCATCTTTTCTCCTCTCGTTCTGCCCCTCCGTCCCTGCCTCGCAGAGCTAGTTATGGAGCCTATTGACTGATCGGCTGTCGGCCCCATTGATCCCCAAGGTCGCACTGCTGGCTATTGACGAATGGTCCCTCGATGCTCTCTCTCCCCTCCCTCCCCTCATCACCGTCTCCCTCCTCTCTTGTATTTCCCTCCTTCTCCCCTCTCTATCCGGCCCACTTTATCTGTCACCCACCTCGTTTCATCCCACAGTACCGCCCTTCTCTCTTCACTCCATTCGGCCCGTCCATCTATCCATTCGTCTCTCCTTCTATCTCCGTTGCTGCTATCGCTCATTGATGCTGCAGAGATCGATGCCAAGGATAATGGGCGCCGGGGCCCGCAGGGAGCCGGCAAAAAGGCAGTACGGGTACCAAAGACGTAGTGCTGACACGACTCGGATGATAGGAAAGGAGAGTAAGGATGAATTGATGGCAGGCGAAGTGAGGCGGGGGATGTCGCTGAAGGTAAAAAGACGAAAGAAAAACAGGGGGAACAGGACATGGTGAGGCAGAGAGAGAGAGAGAGGGAATCAAAGAGCAGAGGTAGGGTGAGGAGTGTTCGCCTGAGGGCAGCTATGAGACACATGGGGGAGTTTTTGGGGAAAGACAAGAGAGAAAGGGATGAGACACAAGAGAGCTGGAGGATCCCTGAAGCCTGCAGAGTGCTGACTTTATTTAGTAGACTTTGTCACTGGAATACAAAGAAGTGTTTAACCATCACAAGAGGCTCGTCCTTTTTCAACTTATTCTGGTAGATGAAACAAAGAAAAAGAAAATCAAAGCTTTCTAATAGGCTTGAAATTGTTGACTGTATACGTGTACAAGTTTCAAAGTTTCTACTTAAATCGAGATCACTATTCATTCTTTAGAAAAAAAGATAGTTTTCATCTTCATTTTAGTAATTATTTAGAATGTTTGGTCTCAAGAAAATAGCTCAAATGGTTTTTGTTCCATTTGTTGATTGGTAAGTTTCTTGAGTTTTACAAAAAGATCAACTTGCTACGTAGTTGGTATCAAAATAAAGATGTCTTTGGGGCCCATTTTTATAGGCTTTACTTGGATAGTACAATGACGACTGACAGGAACTATTGGAGGACAATACAGGAAATGACATCCAGCAAATGTCGAACCAAGAGCAGCCATTAGGACTGTCGCCTCGGTCTACGGCGCACATGCTCTTACCGCTAGGATCCAACCCAGCACCCAATAATTTAGTTATTTTCTTACTTCAAACAATGTTAAGTGGTCAATTTCTCTTTATCTTTTTAATGTGCAAATCCACTACAGCGCCATATCAAAGCTCCAACATCTTTGTACTTTAATATTGATCCCTCAACGGTATAATACTGTTGTCCCAGTCTGTGATGTCACAATCTGTTACAGCGAGTTGGAAGCAGAGAGAACTCCATATACACAAACACACACACACACACAACGCTGTCCTGCTTGCTCTGTTGATCCCGTCTCACCCCTTTAACGCCCCTTTTCCAACCTCCTATGGCGGCTCAGAGATGGGATCACTTTGTCCCCCACCACCGATAGCGTCCTTGCCTTTTACTGGTGCCCATAGCTTGCTGTCTGAAAAGTACTTATCTTTTTGAGATAGCCGCTTTGGTCAAAAATACTAATTTAATAGAGGTTTTTGTCAGTGAACTGCAGTAACATACTTGAACTCTACTAGTGTCTGGAGGGTTTATAAGACTTGCTGGAAATGTTGTGCTCAAAGACTGAAATCAAGAACAAGCTCTGCCTCGATGTCATGACACGTTCACAGCCAAGCAAACTTACACTGTATATCAACATACAGTAGCACTGACACTGTACTATTTTGAGGATTTATGAAGGATCATCTGGCACTGTTCTAAAGCTTAAAAGATTAGTTTACCCAAATCACAAAAAAACGCCATTATTCTTTTTTTTTTTTATCCCTGTGGGTATCTCACTGTTCGGTCGAATCTGGCAGATTTTGTTTCTCTGATTTTTTTTTTTTTTTTACATTGCAAGTGAATAGAATTTTGATTGTGGTGCTTAAAAGATAAAAATAAAATACACATATGAAACAGTGGAAAGCAACAGGATAATCCCTGGCTTACACTGTGGATGTTTTTCATTGGAAATACGCGGAAATGTGAGAGAAAACCATGAACTGGGGGCTTAAAATATTTGAATTTCACCCCGTCTAGCAATCCAAAAGTCATTCTCACATTTATTGTCTCTCATGAGGGGATTTGTTCAGATATTCTTTTGGGACTTTTTTGCTGTATTTAGAAAGATAGTAACAGTGCAAGCTCACATCCTAAAAAAAAGGCTTAAGCACAAAGTGGGCTTAAAGACGAGGTTATCATCGTGTTCTTGAATGTGAAATAATCCACTCTTACTGACATGCTCACCAGATGGCATATGCATATGTATTATCCTAGTTTATGTGTTGCTTTTTACAAACACTATACCGCTGTCATGGCCGTGTGTGATGTAGGTTATTTGAAATGTGGGACGGTTAGAGGACGGAAGGCAGTCAAGCAGCCTGCCTCGCTTAATATAGAAGCACATTTTTAGAAAATATAGGAGTTTAAAAGCAAGGTAATGATGTGAAATGTGTGTGTGTGTGTGTGTGTGTGCTATAAATAGATATATAAATATACATACATATATACATGCATGCAAATATGTACCTATTGTTCTCCCCCCAGGGAAAACTGTCAGTCATGTTGCAAAGTGTTCGGGATTGAAGGGGCTTATAGAGGCAAATAACAATCATAGCAGAGGAGGATTTCTGAGTGAAGCATGGTGATTGCTGTGATTTCAAATAAGATCACCCAGCAACCTCAGGAAGATATCACTTCAGCTCACACGGGGATGGACAGATGAGTGTCTTGCTGTGTGACATATAAAACGAGTATACAGATGCATAAAAAAAACAGCCTACATTAGTGTTTGACGTCTTGATCAAATCAAGGCGAACGCACACAATAAACAGGCTGCTTGCCGTTGCATTAGAATAAAAAAGTTGCTAAGAAAAGTCAGCTTTTTCTCTTTCCTCCTGTGGCAGTGGACGTTCTGAATATTTTAGAAAGGTCAAGCGTTCAAAGGTTCTGTAGGTCAAGCCAAGTATAACTACCTGCCTCTGTGTCCTGCACAGTCGACGTGACATCTTTTAACTATATTACCCCCTGGAAGGTTTCCTGCAGCGTTCTATAGTGGAGGAGCCTCGTTTAATTGAAAGAAAGCGTTCTTGTGAGGCTTGTTAGATTTTCGGGAGAACAAGAAGTGGGATGTATTAATTATTTACAGGCCACATATTTAATGAGCTTCTTGTAAAGATGCTTCAGGTTCTGACTCAATCAGCTCAGGGGAATCTTGTGGTATAAATTATTACCCAATTGCTGACGTTTAGCATACTAGCACTGAGTGGTGCTAGCAGTGTAGCTGCTTGGAAACAGAAGTGGCAAGTGGCAGCTATAATAAAATAGCCGTGGCAGAACAGTTACACTTATTTTAACTATTTTAATCTGAAGGTATGTCTTGAGGCCCGCCTTAACTCCAACTCTTTGCCTGTCAAAAGATCGATTGAAAGCTGGGTGGAGATAGCATTTGCGATATCAAAATGTCATCTTTTGGCTTCAAAACAACTCCTCAGAAACCAGTGGGTGACATCACTCAGGCTCCGTCCATGTTTTATGTTGTGTACAGTCTGTTGTTCTCGCTGAAAAAGCAAGAAAAAAAGGGGATTAAAAAAGTCATCAGCTAGGGTGTTTACTTTTGTTCATTGTGTGACCTAGCTAACTAGCCAATGTCTTTGTTTTTGCTATAGTAACTATAAAACTTGTAGCTGCTTCTGAGACCACAACCTCTTACCATCTGGGATCAGTTTGTTCTGAATGACACATTGGAGATTTCCTGAGAAAGGGAGAACAATCAAAAGTTCAGTTTTAAACTAAAGAGGTTGAATCATGTGTTAACAGCTTCATAGTGATGTCTTTATACAGAACCTGTTTTTAAGTTATCTCTTCATGGAGCTGTTGTATTTTAAGCCTGATTTTCTGTGAGACAGTGTATGTGTGCGTCTGCTCTTCAGTGACTGGATGAGGTGTTTTGTTTACCTCTGCACCCCGAGATGTTTGCTTTGCAGTGCATTATGGGAAAACAGGAGAGAAAGCGAGTGCAGTTGATGTCAGTGTTCGGGAAGTTTGTATCCATTTAATTCTTTAGTTCTGTCGACTTTTTGATCCCTGCAGTCAGTACAGTTTGAACATAAAGGAGAATCCTGGGAGGAAAACAATATAAATGTAATAAACGTTTGCGGTGAGATACAGATTGTACATGGATCAGATGATTTAAGGTGTACAGACTGACTTTTTTTCGATGTGTGCTTGTGTTTGATTGTGAATGTTGACCCCTGTGTAGGTCCCTGCAGGTATCTCTAGTTCATTTCTCTCAGAAAAAACGAGGGAGGGATAGAGCAAAGGAGAGAGAGAGGGGGATGAAAAGGACGTGGAGAGGTGAATGTAGAAGAAGACGACCTAATTTAATCTGAAGTGGTTCTCAAATTGAACCAAAGGGAAAACAAAGTCAGCACAAAACCTTGGAGCTCCTCTGGACTTATGCAACTCCTCTCCTCTCCCTCTCCCTCTCCCTCTCCCTCTCCTCTCCTCTTTCATCACATCACCTCACCTCCTCTCCTCCTCTCTCCTCTCTCCTCTCTCCTCTCTCCTCTCTCCTCTCTCCTCTCTCCTCTCTCCTCTCTCCTCTTTCCTCTCTCCTCTCCTCTCCTCCTCTCTCCTCTCTCCTCTCTCCTCTCCTCTCCTCTCCTTCTCTTCACTCTCTTCTCCTCTCCCCCTCCTCTCCTCTGTGAAAACATAAGGAGATATGACATAGAGTTGCGAGACCAAACAGATAGAAGGATGAACATGACAAACATGTTCTCCTCTCGTTGTCACGCACCCCCTTGTCTTCACCTCTCCTGTCCTGCAGTGACATCACACTGTACGGGCCCGGCAGGCGCTCTGTTGAAGACAGTGGCCTGAACGAGTGTGGAGTTAAATAATGCAGTCTGCAGGCTGGACTGAGGGGAGACTAAGGGAGAAGATGGAGGAGGAAATAGTGGCACAGTGCAAAGATACAGACTTCAATAATTGAACAGTCCTCTGAGAGGCTTACCCAGAATTAAAACTGTGTGTGTGTGTGTATTTAAACTCACACACACACACACACACACACATACACTCACTTATATACGTCCAATATCTGCTGGCATGCATAGTTTTGAGTCCAGTCATGCACGACATATGCTGACACAGGTTCATGTATATTATGCATGCCAAATTCTGCTTCAAGTGTTTCCAAAAATAGTGAGCAGGAACTTTATTTACCTCGAAGGTACCAAACCTTAATTTGAGTCTTTTATTTCTAATTCCCTTTGCTCAGTGTATTATGTCATGTTTTACCATACAGACTCATTTTGATCCTCTCCAGTTGTGCTGTTTGAAAAGCTCAGTATTAGACTTTTAACACTTTGCTAAAACACTGGGGGTGAAGTTTTTTGAGTCACAGAAAAGGTAAGGGAACAACGACGTGACTATATTCCACAACTTGTTTCTGTGAATGTTTCACAAATTAAAACTTTGTTAAGAAATGGAGGGACTCCAACAAATCCCTGTGGGGCTTTCTGTTAGAAATAGATACTGCAGTCAGTCGTGGTGTCTTTCCTCTCCTACCAACACAGCGCTGAAGTCCATCTGTGACTCTCAAAACTAGACGTAAAGTCAGAGAAGATGGTGACATGCCAAGCAGAGTTGTTAAAAAGAAAACTTTTGAAAGAGATGGGCTGACATTTCAATATCAGATTTAAGTTTTGCACAGTTATCAAGGAATGCATCAGGTTACATTCAGCTCTTTAAAATCCAAAAGCAACCTCCCCTCCCTTGAAGTAAAGGTACTACTAATCTTACTGCGCTTAAATGTTTCTATACCAAATACAACTTGGCTGAGAAATAAACCCACTTATAATCAAAGTTTAGTTGGGTTAGTTGTTGGAAAAACATAGAACTATTTAATTTATGTTTTAAAGAGCCATACAATTTCTATTATTCTTAGTTTGTACAAAATAGTACCGCAGTTAGTTTTCCCAGTTTTTGGTCACTAGCTTTAATTTTTCCCCCCCCTTGATAGTTCTTTTCTAACATACCTCAGGCAATCCATTAATACCTGGCTTTACTTTGGTATCAGATTGTATTTGAGGACATATCTCATCCATGGAAAGTGAATGTAATAACTAGTGCTATTGATATATTAGTTTACCATCTGATTATTAGTAATAGTCACATCACTGGACCTGCAATGTAACTTAAGTCATGTGTCTGGAAACGCATCACGCTGCCACTTTTTTTGGCTGTTTGATTCGAACTAAAAACCATCAGTTTTCTCGTTCTCCATGACTCCATCTTCAATAAAAGAACTGAACACTGTGCACCAAGGTCTGCCTGTCCCCCTGCATGTAAAATGAGATTACACAGACGATGATGCTGACATCACAGATACCTCGGCACGATGCATGATGCAGACGCTCAATTACACGAGACAGATTGAAAAATGTGTTTATACCCACTTTCAGTGACATTTTGTCCCGGTGTTGCTTTACACTGTGACCACGTTGGTATATGTGGCCGTGGTTAAAGGGACAGATGTTGTACCTGCAGTGTAGTGTTGTGTTGTGAGTCTCAGGACTGATGTGAAGTTAAAAACAAGAAGCTGGTGATGCAGATGAAACGTTAATTTGAACATTGTTAGAATGTTGATGATGCATAAATAACACAATTATGAGATATATCTTTATTAGTTAATTTTATGGAGAAAACACAACATGTCACTCCACCATGTTAACTCTACTTCTCCATCTGTGTGTGTGTCCGAGCCGCTGTCAGAAAGATAGACCCAGGATGTGATAAAAACAGGACGGGGTTTAGATTTCAAAGCAGAAAATGACTCAAATAATTACAAATATGGTCATTTTTCCATCACCATGCAGCCCATGTAACAGTATAAGTGCATGTGTATGCAGACAGGAATGTCACACATGCCATTATTTCTATTCCCTCTATTTTTTTGCCAGATGAATTCTGTTTTTGGTGTTCGTTATGTGTTTGTGTTTATGATGGTTATTACAAGAAAATCCGTTTTCAGTAGAGAATTCTCTCCTCTCAATCTGCCTCTGTGACTTTATCATGTTATGTAAGCACATTTAACTCCGGCTCACTGATCAGCACACATATGTACACGCACTGTTGATGCCTTAATAATACAGCTTTGCCATATGCTGTTGTGCCTTAAATACAGTAATGCACACTCTTAACGTGTGGATGGTTGGTTGCACAAGAGCTGGAGGTAATCAAAGCTTTGCTTGTTCTAAAAATGAAAATAGACCTGAAATGGTTCAACTTTTAAGAATGGCGGTGAAATAGACTGTATCTGCTCTCTTTCAATTCAAGGCCCATGTATTCCAAAGGCCGGTTTTCATTTAATTTGTTGTACATGCGAGGTAGTTCAGGTAGACATCTCAAGCTGCACAGATTTTTTACACTCACAGTCGTCACTTTCACAACCTCCAATCACACACATCCTCCTAACTGAGCGCTCTATTTAAGCTGCAAGATTTCCGGTCCCTCCCTCCGTTCTGTCAAAGCCTTGCTGTCTCGCACCGGTGCTGCACTTAAATCTCCCCACCACCCCAGCATCCACGTGCAGGGGTGGAGTTTCTGCATTTAAAATCAGTCTAGGAGGAGTGACGCGATCAGATCCCAGACACCAAACCGGATCTGTGTTCAGCTGCTCCAGTAAATATGTCAAACGTGATTTGTCCGACTGAAATGTGTAATATGTGTAAAAATATTCGACACAGAGCACACTGCTTGTTGGACAGAGAGAGAAAGAGAGAGAGGATTCAAACTTCCATCCCAGAACATCACACCATCCCTGTATTGTTGTGTGTGGGCTCCATGTGTCAAGTTTACGAGCGTGAAGTGGATTACAAAAACCTTCAAAGGGAGCACACTCTGAAATAATGTCTCTTTAAAAATTAATTTGTGCAGTGCAGGTGGGTTGTTTTATGCTCTGGCGGATATCATGCAGGAACAGGCTATCCAGGAATGAAAGCCCTATTTGAGCTTCACATTTCTGCCTCTATTACAACTACTGATGCTGCACAAAGTGTTCCTTTAGAAGTTCATAATTACTGTCAAGTTTTAATGCTGTAAATGCTAATAAGGTATATGAATGAGCTGCCAGTTTCTCCACCTTTTTAGTTATTTTAATCACCAAAGAACGTCAGTAAAGAAATCCACCTTTTTCCTCTTTGTGTTGCTTATTTTAAGAGAGCTGAGTCATCATCTATATTTGACATTTTACCTATCATCTGTCTTCATCCGCTCTTTCTTTTCTTTCTCCACCATGTTTGCCCGCCTGATTTCTACCTCAGAATATTCCAGCGTTTTATTTCCAGCACTTTGCCTTTTAGTGCTCGGACTGTTCCGGAAGTGGTTTCTAGTAGTCCTGTTTACTTAGTCCAGACGTTCCTTTAAGCAGCTCATTCCCGTTACTCAAACCAGGGTTGAAGTTTCTTTCCTGGAGCTGAGTCCTGAAGAGAAAAGAGAATTTACGATGACATCGATATCTCTTTACAGTGACGGCTGTTATTCTGATAAACAAACTTAAGAGTTCATTCTACTTCAGGTACACGTGACCCTGTCCTCTTAGTAAAGCTCAGTTCTCAGGCGTATCCATAAGAGCCACTCTGTCCTAGCAACAAAACCTGACACTCGTCTCACCGCTTTCTCTGTATGACTCCAGACAACCAATTACAATCATTAGAGGACCGAACAAATGAAAATAACTCCGCTTGGCCTCTAGCCTTTCTATTTATTTCTCTCTTGCCTTCCTTCTGTCGGCGTGTTTCCTTTCCTTTAGCTCCAAATATTTTAGCTTTCTTCATCCTTTTCCTGTGTCTCACTAGGAAATAAAACTCAAGTAATGTCTTTGCCTCAGAGAGCAGGAGCACTTGGGTTGTTAAAAAAACAAACCTGGCAGGTGTGTATTTATCCAGTAACAGCAGGTATAACTTAAATAGTACTCCATACTCTTCCTCAGGTGCCTCACTTAACTCGTCCTTTTTTTTGTCCCCTTACAGTCAGTCTTTCCTTGAGTGTTTGTTTTTCTTCCTCCCATGTTTTTATTTTTTCTTAAAACACACTCTTTTGCTGACTCTGTGACTCACTCAATGACTCTTTTCTTTCGTTCCCTGAAGCACACACACACACACGCAAACATGCAAACTCACATCGACACACATGGAAGCTTTATTTCCCCCCGGAAGCGATTTTTACTTAACAGGTGGTCATTCAGATTCAGGACTGGCACTGCAGGAGACATGGAACAGGATGCAGAGAGGAAACAAACTGAACATGCAGGAGGTGAAGATGTGGAAAGATTGGAAGTGATTTAAAAAGAGAAATTATAGGCAAGGGACTTGAATATTATGCACCCTGTTATTTACTGTACCTCGCCTCTGTGGTTGAGACATAAATGTTTTTCGCTGTTATCGTTGAACTAGAGAAAAAACACCAAGAGCAGTTTCTCGATATAACCTGATGTGTTTGCTTTCATGCACATTTAGCCTTGATAGCTTCACCGTCTTCAAATCTTACATGAATCATTTTCTATGCTATCTTTGCTGATGTTGAAGCTTTGACTGTTTACCTTACTTTATCAGGAAAATCATTTTTATGAAACAGTTAGGGTTTGTTCTGAAACTAATAAGATAAATTACACCTGTTGATTGGAACAAAAATATAATTTCAGCACATTCCCTTTAGTAGAGTAGTTATTATATCAATACCTGTATGGGTTACAATTATTGGTATTTAGAGCCAGAACGATTAATCAGATAGCCGATAATACCGATATTAGCATATCCAGTGACTAAGGGTATCGGCTAATTTTATCGCAGATATTAACTGATATTACTAGATTTATTCACCAGTTAAATATCGTTTCATTTGAGTTTCATTGTATAACATTAGCAGTTCTCTGTCACCAGCAGAGGGCGCTATATGGATTACAACAAGTATCATCAGTGCAGAGTGTCGAGCGCTGATGCACGTACATGTACAGGTACTTTCCAGTTGAGTGACCATCTTGTCTTTCTTATATATCTTTTCCACATGTGTTTGATTACTGCATTTGAGGGATCAATGCAATAAATCTCTACAGATTGAACATAGATCGAAGAAAGATATCGGCCGATATGTCAGTATTTGATTTTTTTTTTTCTCCCCAATATCAAAATCGGTATCAGCTCGAAAAATCACATATTGGTCGTGCCATATTTGTATTGACCTTACATACTACCGGAATCAGGGAGTACTGTGACCAATGCACTGATTGGATACCATTTTTTTTAAGGTTTCAGGGTAAATGATCACGACTGAAAACAAACAAGAACTTTGCAGTGTTAGCGCCGAGTGCAGAGGTACTTGAAGTAGGTTTGTTCCCCTAACATTTTTTTCATGCCTGATGCCAATACCTAAACTTAGAACCAGACTTTATGTTGCATAAAAAAAACACGACGCCGCCTCTGCCTAATTTCATACCGCCCCCAACGGTACACTGTTTTTCATGTTTGCCATGTCCAATTGGTGCGTTGTCTGACATACTTCTACTGCTTTAAGACTACACATCTTTATTTGATGAATGCTGCTCGACAGTTTCTTTCACACATGATGCAGTTGAGAGACAGATGCACAGCGCCATGATAGCGTTTAACTCCTGACCCCCATTGTCATGCTTCATGTCTGTAATTGCATGCTGGGATTTAGGAAGTGGACCGTCCATTCTCTTTACAGTTTGTCACATTACCCAAAGTTGAAAGTTTAATGAGTCTGTTAAAAGGAGAACGCTGTTGGGAGTTAATGTGCTCTGCTGCTAGAGCTGCTAGAGAGTGTGTGTGTGTGTGTGTGTGTGTGTGTGCGTGTGTGTGTGTGTGAGAGAGAGAGAGCGAGAGAGAGGAAGTTAGTTCCCCGCCACCATTTGTCTCAGTAGGTACTGTGTGTGTTTGTGTCTGATTTGTGTGCGTCTCCATTTACACACAGCATTTATCTTTTATATGCCTGTTTGTGTTTTTATGTGACACTTCATATCCCCATCCATTTATCCTTTTTTTTTTTTATCTCTTCTACAGCCGTATTACTGGGTTGCTTCTGTTGAACTATATCTTTTCATCTCCTCCCACGTCTTTGAGCAGGAGGGTGGTGCAGCGAACAGAAAGATCATTTTTCATAACAAGGGCTGCGACTCAGGCCCCTTACAAGTCCCGTGTTCCCAACCTGCTCCAATGTCCTCCAGCAAGACAGTAAATCCACACCGGCCTCAAGTGGGCTTCTGCTTCTATAATTCTGTTTAAGGGGGGAGTTAAGAACCATACTAACTCCTGAGGGATAAACAAACTACTCTGTGTAAAACAAAAAAACCTTAGATTCAGATGCACATAACTCTGTTATTTTATATTCTATACAAGCTGTGAGAGGTGGTTTTAAAACGTCTCTTGTTTAGGTTCTAGTAGCCTACATTCTTCTTAAATATCTCTCATGGTGACTGGGCTGTTTTGTACAGCGTTTCAGTCTCATGAGAGAAGTCAAAGTCAGGTTTCAAGTTATTCAGACAAAGTCTCAAAGCACTTAAAGAAGTCTAATCCTACGCCCACACTGCAGGCCAAAGTGACCAAAGTCTGATGTTTTTTCACATACATATGCGATCCAGTTCTGATTTTCAATGGCTAGTTTGAACAGCACAAGTCTCATAGGATCTAATCGTTTCAAACTATAATGTGGTCCTGAATCAGATACAGACTGACTCTGATCATTATCATGAACCCTTTTCACACGTACAGAAATCTCCTGAAAAACTCTTCTTCTTTAGGCTGTGTGTGATCGCGAACCGCCGCATTTTTCATGCAGACTTTACCCGGAGTTTCTCCTCCAGACCTCTAGTGTTTTATCCACAGAAAGTCCGAGTGAGCTGATGTCTGAACGTGGCCGCATATACTCCGGAGATTTCAACTCGAGCCAATGAAGAGAGAATAACGTTTATATAGTGACTGTTTAAAGTGTCTGCATGTGACCTCTATGATCTCCGTGCTCTAATTAAACGTCTGCATTCTGTTTTCTGTTGGTCAGTTTGTTGTTCTCCGCTCTTTTGTGGATGTTGTCATTCCATTGGATTACACATAGCATTGATATAAAGGCAAAAGTTTTCATTATAGCGTCGTGTAGCAGACTCTGTTGCTACGGCCGCTACTTCCACGTTGTTTATTTACGTCACGTCTTACCTCAGGAAATTCTCCCCCCCATCTCCGGAGCGGTCCTCCTGCAATTATCTAGATATTATCCGTAGTGCATATGTGAAAACGGCTATGAAGTGTTTTACTGAGCAAGGCATGCCCACTTACATTTGCTCTCAAGTTAAGCCCTCAGAGATGAACTCCCCATGTTAGTGAAGTCTCAAAGCAGTGAAGTCCATCACTCTGTTCCAAATGTTTTGTGACTTAAACGAGTCTGTTTGCAGTCTCAAGGCTACAGCTCCTTTTATCTCAGACTTTCCTCTCTCACTTCTTTAAAGTTCCAGTTTCTCCTTCAGTCTTTCGGTTACATAAGAAGGATAAAAGCTGGACAATAGTCGTCCCAGTGGAGTGCCGGTGGTTTGTACTTATCCCCCGTCCCTGTGCTTCTTCCTTGGGCAGGTTTGAGCCTTCAGAGCCTGCGTTGCCTGCGTTGGTGTATACCGCTTGATAAGCATGCTGCAGGTCGTGGTGAGGACAGCCAAACACCAGAGTTAATCCCTGCCATGAAGCTATAGAACATTATCGAGGCGAATTATGAAACGAGCCCGTTCCACTGGGATGGATTTAAATCGTCTGTGTTTGTTGGAATGTACTTGTGTCCAACATTGTGTTTGTGAGCTGGGTTTCAGCAGGGACACGTTTCTTTGTTTGTTACTGAACACTGTAGGTACCCCCCCATACACACACACACACACACACACACACACACACACACACACACACACACACACACACACACACACACACACACACACACACACACACACACACACACACACACACACACACTATTTATATGTTTGTTTATTTGGCATGTAGAGCTCTTTGTTTGTTTGTTCTGCTCTATTTTCTTTCCCTTTTAAGATTAAATGCTCGGCCTTGGAAGTTATTAGCAGTCAAGAGTTTTACAAATAAGTAGTCCCTGCAGAAAGATGAAGAACCCCTTAACATTGGAAGCCCTTAAATCAACCTCTGTGACAGATCTGTCTTACCAATGCCGTCTACCACTATAATAAAAAATAACAGCTCTGTAATAGCAGCATACACTCTTGACAAAGCCCAGTTTTCTGTGCACCAAAAACGCTCTTTATATTTTGAAAACCCGACCTGAGTGCTGTGGCGTACTGTATGTTTCTGCTGCAGCTTTCTCTTTTCCTCAGTGCTGGCTGTTGTACCCGTCACTGTGTCTCAGGCGGCATGACTCAATTAATATATCACGCAAGCCAAAGAGAGCTGAGCGAGTTGGTGAGGAGAGGAGGAAGGCATGAATAGACACTTGCACTTTTTAATGAAACGCCTCGATGTTAAACAAAGAAAAAGGCCACAGACATCCTTATATAACCTTCACCTCTTAAACACTCAATTTGAAGACTTCATGCAGCCTGACAACCTCCAAAAACACAGATGTGCACAAAAGATTCCTTTCAGCATTGCTGTTGTGTGCCAGCTTTTACCGGCTCTCCTTTCAAAAGAGTGTTTCCAAGAACTTAAAAGTTTGCTGAGTGAAAATGTTTGAATTTCAGGCAACCATCGAGAAAGGCTTCGCTCCATTATGGTGGCTGCTTGTGTGCTTTCTTGTGGTGACTGATCAAGCTTTTCAAATGGTTTTAACAACTTTTTCAGAAAGGCTTTTATTTCCTACTTTCCAAAACTTTTTTCTGTATTTCCTATACCAACATTATTTCTTTATCTGACTTATAAAGCATGCACCCTCAAAGCCCCTGTGAGTCGTTTTTAGCTTCTTATGAAACAGAAATGAATGCTGATGTCTCTATGTGACCTACAAAAGCAAACTGGACCATCAGCAAGAAGATTGATTACCTCATTTAGTTATTCTAAATGCCGGTAACCATTGCTGCGGGGTACGTGTCAGACGAGGCGATTAACATTACACTTCCAAAGCTGCCTTTTCTACAGCAAGGATCCCCTGTTAGTGTTATAGTTGATTTTTGAAAAAACATCAAGTCAAAAAAGAGTAGAGGACAAGATAAGCAAATAAATAATATCACTATGGCCACAGGGGGCGCCAAATTGATACAAACCAAAAGTTATTTTAAGGAGCTTTAATCTTTTCCTATATTGCGTCAGTACATCCTCTCTTCTAATCATCGAACATGGCAGGATGCTCAATGGAACCATTCATCAAAACATGACTCTGTAGCTTTGTTGTATCATTTATGGACAATGTTGTCCAGCTTATTCTTTTGATATTTTGAAGTCATGTCATGTAGTATAAGATGGGCAAAGAGGGTCAAACAATCACAAGATTTACATCCAGGAAATCAGGTTTTGGATGAAACTAAAAGAATGTTGAATTCTTTCTTTGAGGAGTTCCTGCACATTAGTCTTAAATGTACAAATTTGAAGTGTCATTTGCAGCACATTTTTCCCCATTGACTGTATGAGCACAAACGTAGTCGAAGTAATGTCACCTATTGGAAACACTTTTGAAGCCAGTCGATGGTGGTCGCCATATTGAAAATGCTGTCTCAACCTTGCTTTCTGTCAAGCTAACATCAGGAAAAGAGCTGGAACTGAGGCAGCCTTGAAGCCTCCTAAGAAAAAAATCAGTCATAAAAAAGTAAAGTGTGAGCCGATAAAGACTTGAGCTACTCAAACATAATTCATTTTTTGAACCAGATACAAGGTTTTAACCAGGCTGTAAACATGTTGATTTTTGCTTTAAAATGGGCTTTCTACAGTTCCTCAAGTGGACACTTGAGGAACTGTAGTTTTTTGCACGACCCCATTGGCCTGAGCAAAACTACATGGTTCTGCTATCAACAAAATCTAACTAAAACCATTCTGCAAGTTAACTAAATGTTATCCATTGTTTTTACTGTTGCTTACTTAACTTCATTGACTTCATTGCATATGTTTATTTGTTCATTTTGAACGGGGAGCCAAACTTGATAGGTTATCCAGGCTGTATTACTGGATCTGTCGTCAGGCTGCGACTGTGTTTCATATTATGTGATGAAAATCTGCTTTGTCCTGTGTGTCCTAAATAGGTCTGAGGCATAACTGACAAAAAAAAAAAGTGTGCACTGGCTCACACACCCACATTGTCCCTGTAATGATGTGCAATTATTTATGAAACAACCTTTGAAATTGGTGTTTAGTAGCTAATGTGTCACGGCTTATTAGTCAGAGCCGTCAGTGGCCGAGAGGGGAGAGGTTTTGTTTCTCCATCACGTGTTCTTTCTCTCACTTCTTCCCCTCTCCTCCTCCTCTTGGTGACCCTTCTTCTTTTCTTGCTTTGTTGAACTTTTAGTTTTTGTCTCTCTGTATGTCTCTCTCCTCCTCTCTACCCCTAAAGACCCATTAGTCTGTCTAACTACGCTGTGATTACAGGACTTATGTATTCAGCGTGTGATCACAGTGCCAACTTTGTCCTCTGAGTGTCTCTTTGACTGACTGACTGCTCACTAAGGCACGCTGATCCCTCTGTGTATTATTCAGTTATTTGCACTGCATGTGCTCCGTCCCCCTCCTCCTCCCTTTCCTTCTTCTGTCTCTCATGCCAACATTTTTTTGTCTTTCTCTCTTTCATATTGGCTCTCGTTCTTGCCCGCTCTTCACCCTCTTCTGCTGATTATTTCCCCTCGTCGTCTCAGCCCTTCTTCTGTGTCTCTCTCTCCCGCCACCCTTGGCCTCTTCCCCGCTCTAATCTTCTCCAGAATGCCACTATGTTATCAGCTAACTACAGAACCACGCTTTAGGCACCCAGCAGTGTTAACCCCCCCCCCCCCAAAAAAAAAACGAAAAAAAAAAAAAAACAATCAAGTAAAGTGTTCAGTAAAGGATCCTTCCTGGTCTAGCAAGGCGTCCCTGCTGCACTCCAAGCCAAGGCACAAATGTCCCCTTTAAAGACAAACACAAACAGAGGCTGAATCATTGGTGGCTTTCCAAACTGTGGTCTAACTGAAGAGGGAGTCTATTTTTAATGAACCTCAATTAGCAGAAATGCTACATTGGATTAATACTCTTCCTCTAATCCGATTGGGTAAAGAAGCTGGGGTGAAATGATGGGAAAAAAAAGCTTTCTATGTGATTTTCTGCCTGTAAGTTTGTATCAGAGTTTAACCAAAGTAATACCAGGTGTGTTATTAACACTCACTGCTCTGTGCAAGCATGACACATAAATACAATCTACCTTCCCTTTCGGTGAATCAGCACATCTCACTGTCACAGTCAGTTACTAGCCTCCTATTCAAAGCTTGACTCACTTAGATTACAAGGTCCAGAGCGTTAGTCAGACTGCGTAGGTTTCTGCCCAGTTGTTCTGGATACAGCCAAATATCTGTCATAGTAGCAGCGGGTATGAGATCAAAGTAAGACTCTTTTTTTTAGGAGAGCTCAGGGGTGAAGAGAAGCGGTTGCTTGTCAAAGGACTCGACTACTCTACTCTACGCAGAGTTAGATTTCATGTACAAGGCTCCTGGAGTGGTTGAAAGTCAGAGCATGAAAACAAAAGTTAAAGCCGTAAAACGCACTCGAGCACAGGAATGAAAGAAGAAGCACACTTCAGGAATGAAGAGTACCAGACTTAGCAAAAGATTGCTCAGTCTTCTTGTCGGGGCCTCGTGTAGCCTTAAGGCTGCAGGTGCAAGGCGTGCTGCAAGAAAGCCTGAAAATGTGTGTTTGCATGTATGGTGAAGGGGGAGGGCTGGGTGTTGGGGGTGTCTTTTTAAGCAGACAAGCTTAAAGCATGGCTAACTTTGATATCAGCAAAATCCTTTCAAATGAGGCTCAATGCAGCTCGCCATATGTCTCCACAGATGTTGATATTATTTAATAGATTAAGATGAATGTGCTGATGATGGCTTTTCCAGAACCCCTGCTGGGACTACTGGGAATCAAACAAAAGCCTTTCTCACTCGGCCTGCTGTAAACCACGGCGCTGAAAGTACTCGGATACATTTACTTTCTGACGGGCAATATAAGAGTATTTTCAATGAGAGGTATATCCTAGTGGAGGATATCGTCCCATCTTTCAATTAAGTAACAATGCTAACACTACTAGTGCAGACTTATATTTTCATGTTTTTAAATCTGGTTTTTATTTTGTTTGATTGATTCCTAATTTTGTCACGTTTTCTTCATGTTTGTTTATTATTATTTGAAATTGACTTGCGGCCGCATTGAGTGAGGAGGTGGCCCACATGTGGCCCTCGGGCTGCCAGTTGCCCACCCCTGATTTAAACTATAACTTATCATTAAAAAAAACAGATGAAGGACAGATGTAAAAAAATGTTTTTTTATTTGTATTTTACAGATAAAGTTCTCGCTGTCAGGTGATTTCAGCTTGTTAAAAAAAGTTCACTGTTTCCACTTAAACGTTGTGAAATACAGACATGAGTAGTATAACATAGAAGTGATGTGTTCAAGTTGTTATCAGCGATGATGGTGGTAGGGTGAAAGTTGTGTTCCATGTCTTCTTCCGCTGTGAAAGACCTTTTCTGAAACGAACAAGTACTTGCACATTAAAATAGGTCAGCTGAAGTGGTCCGTGTTCCCTTTGCTCTGTGTCTTTTTCTTTGAGCAGCTAATACAAAATGAGCAGCATCCGCTGAGCTCTCACTCGCCTCCCACCACTTTTGTTTGTCATGGAGCTGTCCATGGTGCTGAAAACAGACTGAGGCTGGCTCTCGTTCCCTGTCCATGGTCCTGAAACTGAAACGCTCATGACATAGACATTTCAGTACATCGATGGGGGATGGGTGTCTCTTTTGTTTCTCAGCTTGTTTAAAAAGCTCCTTCAACAGATGGTATTAATGCACTTATACACCCAAGAGTTTTACAGGCATGTCTGAATGTCGACGGCTGTCCGTTGTGATCCAAATCATGTTGCTCTAACTCTGCTCGAGTTGTCATTTCAAGACCGCTCTGTCGTGACGTGAGAGTTTTTATTATTGTGTTTTGCTGTTATGACCCTGTTGACAGACTTATTTATACTGACAAGATTAAATAAAAGCAAACACTCTATAAAAGTCTGACCTCTTCCCCTGTCCCTGTCTGTCTGTTTGTTTTTCCTACAGTGGTGCTGCTGAATTCTAAAGAGACTCAGGCAGAGCTGGGCTGGACCTCGTATCCCCCCAATGGAGTAAGTGTGCTTAATTTGCATTTTTCATTGTCCTTATGCGTGTCCACTAAGTCGTTCACACGCGAGGCCCAGACCCCTCCTGTTCCCTCTCTACATGATGCTTCTGCATTTCTTTGTCTTGTGCTTATTATTTTCTCGCTCTCTTGCTTTTTTCCATCCCTTGTCAAATCTCTTGCATTCCTCTCCCTCCAAGGGCAGTCGTCTTTATTATCATTTAGAGATGATGCTAATTCAAGCTAGGATTGTGTCTCCAAAACCAGCCACACTGTCACAGCTAAATGCTCCCCATCCTTCCTCTTGATCAATTATTTTTGTAAAAATCCTTAAGAGTTCTGACTGTCAAATGCAGGAGTTCTTTTTTAAGAATCTGATAGCCAATCTGAAAGCCCATTTCCGCCAGTTAAAAAAATAAAAATGAAAATAATAAAGTCATAATAATGAGATAAAAACCGAAAATCGAAATTATGAGATAATAAAGTCATAATAATGAGATAAAAAGTCTCATTAAAATAATTCGACTTTAATAAGATAATAATTTTTACTTTTTATCTCATAATTATGACTTTATTATTTTCAATTTTATTTTTTTAACTGGCAGAAATGGGCTTCCATAGGTACTACTAAAACAAAAAAGAATCTGATACTACCATGGCTCTTTGTCACCCACTTTCCGACTCGAGGTTAGCCTTCTTTATGTGCTATTCACTGAGGGTCTCATGCACACATTTATGTATGAAGCACAGTGTACACTCATGCCGTGTTAAGTGAGATTGTGCTACTTTAAAGTCAGTTTGAAGTAGCTTTTGGACCACATGCAAAGCAAATATTAATGTACTTTGTGACTTACTGAGGAGTCCCAATAGGAATGAGGCAGAACACTCTGCATACACTTTGATTTAGTCACCCACGCCGCAGTGCAGTTTATCACATTAACATCACAGATAATCTATGTTTACTGTTTACTGCGCTGTGTGTGTGAGAGAGTGAGAAAATCTGCTTCAGTGCTCAGTTTACTGTCGTCTCTCTTGTCAAGTCAGAGAGTCTCGGTAATTAACGCTGGTGCTGCAATCATTTCTCCATCAGACAAATAAAATGCTTTCCTCAATTTTGCTTTTCACTGCAGTGTTTAAAAAAAAAACATCACAATCTTTGACAACATGCTAAGGGACCGTCTCAAAATGATCGGAGTGGTGAAGGTAATTGTTGAGTCACCTATCATGACAAAGGAAAGCCGTCTCCATATTTATCTTTGGCTCCGCCCTTTGACAAGAGAAACATCAGCACAGCACTGTCCCTGAATAACTCCCCAGGTAAAATGAGAGTAGTTGTTTGCCTAAAACTTCCTAATATTAATGACCTAAAGTGTAAATTGGTTTATCCTGAGTCAAATCCTTCATATATATTTTTTAAATGATAATGTATTTCCATTCCTAATTGCTGAACAAAACTTTAATGACCAGAGGCACACAGAAAATCCATGTTTTTGTTGTAAACAATAAATATATGATGGATTTATTTAAAAGCACTGTCCTATTTTATCTTCAAAACACATGGCTTAGCTCGAGGACAAAAAGAGAATCAAGCCTTTCCCCTTTTCTTAACTGGAGAACGTTGCTTCCTGCTCATTTAAGTCATTTTTTATTTTCATGAGCTGGACCAATCATTCAAATTATTAAACACAGAACCCCGTTATTTAATCACCATATCCAGAAGTATGTGTTAGTACCAATCTTCATGACTTCATTCATTTTAGTCACTTTGTGGATGTACCATTTAAATCGGTCACTCATCTTAGGGTAATTATTTTAGGTATGTGTAGATTGAACAGAACAAGACTCTCATAGCAGCAGATATATATTTGGATAGGAGCAAAGTGTATGTTGAAACTTATAAGGAATTAAGGTGTATGTATTTGTCTGACATTTACTATAGATCATGGTAATGTCATTTAGAGGTATACCGAAATGGAAAGAAATTTGTAGGCTGTACCTACAAACAGAATATAAGCAACACTGTTAAGATGAAAACTTCTGTCGCTGTCGTCTGACCTCGGCCGAATACATTCTAAAATAATCCACCGACTGTTCCTCAATGTCATCATTGAACATCTACAGCAGAAACAACCTCCACCTAACAGCATGTTAACAAAAAAAAGAGGCTTCACAGCTCATCAGCACAGAGAATATCCAGCACTTCCACCATTCACCATCACTATTACAAAATGCCAAAGCGGAGGCTAAATGTGAACAAAAAGAAGCCACACTCCACTTGACCACATTACATTTCAAAACCTGGAGTTCACCGCGCTGTGTCTTTAGATTCTGACGTCCTTCTTTGGAATGAGTCGGCAGAGTGTGGGCAGAAATATTTAATCAACACTTCTCTCTCATACCATTAGTTTTAATACCAAAGGCGATGGAGTTCAAAAGAAGCCCGCCTGACATAAGCGAATAAGTGAGTGACCCTGACTTTCACAAGCAGCGCTAAAGGCTGATGTGATGACCGTGAACGTGTGCTGTTTGTCATTTTTTCTGTGACTTTCAGAAAAGAATCTGAGTGCTGATGCTTTTCAGACACCCACTCATCAGATTATGTCATTAAACTGTTTACCTGCAGACTCTAATCTTTCTTTGTCACTGCTTTTACCGTCTCTGTCAGCATCTCTGTTGCCTCCTCACTTTTCTTTCACTCCCTCATGTAACCACGTCAAGCCCTGCTGCTTCTTCTGTTGTTTTAACTACACAATTGCCTCCCTTTCCATGCACCTCCTACATTCCTGTTGTTCTTTGTTTTTCTTCTCTACATCTCTAACTTTGATCTTTTTACTCCCCCTTTCTTGTCCTTCCATCGCCGCTGCAGTGGGAGGAGATAAGTGGAGTAGATGAGAAGTACAAGCCCATCAGGACGTACCAGGTGTGCAACGTCATGGAGCCGATGCAGCAGAACAACTGGCTGCAGACGGGCTGGGTGGCGCGGCGGGGTGGCCAGCGCATTTTTGTGGAGCTCCAGTTCACGCTGCGCGACTGCAACAGCATACCCGGCGTGGCGGGCACCTGCAAGGAGACCTTCAACCTCCTCTACGTGGAGACGGACAGGGACCTGGGAGGCGTGACCCGAGAAGACCGCTACACTAAGATAGACACTATAGCCGCCGACGAGAGCTTCACGCAGGGCGACCTGGGCGAGAGGAAGATGAAGCTGAACACCGAGGTGCGCGAGATAGGCCACCTCAACCGCAAGGGCTTCCACCTGGCGTTCCAGGACGTCGGCGCGTGCGTGGCACTCGTTGCCGTGCGAGTGTACTACAAACGCTGCCTAGCAACCGTTCAAAACCTGGCGGTGTTCCCCGACACGGTGGCCGAGGCGGCCTTCGCCACGCTGGTGGAGGTGCGGGGCAACTGCGTCAACAACTCTGAGGTCGACACAGACAGTCCGCCCAGGATGCATTGCAGCGCCGAAGGGGAGTGGCTGGTGCCCATTGGGAAGTGCAGCTGCAGCGCCGGCTACGAGGAAGGACACAGCAGCTGTGAAGGTAGGAGATTAACATCCAGACTGTGAGATGCACGGTTAGATGAAACAAAAAAAGGTGAACAAGAAGAGACCAGAGGAAAAACTGTGTAAAGAAAATGAGAACTGAAGAAGCAAATGAAAGAACAGGGAATAGAAATGTTTGTAAAGAAGATGTGAAGGATGAAGATGTAGGGAGCGGAGTCGGTTTTACCACTTCAAAAACTGTTTTTTTTTGTCTTTAGGTCTTTGCCAGAAGGAACTGAGATTAAATATTTTTTTCAAGTATGAGCAAAAAAGCAAAGTGTAAAAAATATCTTTCTTTTAAGTAGCTTTAGTATTTTTGAAGCACAGTATGATCGTTTCTTCTTCTTCAGTATCCAGCAGATGCAACTGGTTTTTCATATATTTGAGCCCCTGGTCCACTTATCTTATATTGTCCTTCCCCTGGTATTCTTTAATCCTTATACCCCAAACACCCTATGAATCCATTTGAATGCCCCTGGTACCCTACTCTTTAATTACTTCTCCTCTGGTACCCTATCTTTAAATGTACTTCCTCTGCTACCCTGTCTAAAGGCCGTCTGTAGCTCAGTCTATTTGTACTCGGGTTGGGAACCAAGGGGTCACCCGTCCAAGTACTGCAGAGGTGTCGACCCCTACATGGACGCCTTCTGTGCAGCCCCTCACTCTGACATCTCTCCTTTAGAGCATGTCCATAAGATCCTGTTTGTGCATGTGTGTGTATTACTGAACTATGTGTGTGTGCAGTACGAGCAAACTAACCACAAGGCAACTGGTGCCCCTTTTTTTTGTAATTTTTTTTTACCCCTTGTAACCTTTTACGAAATTACTGAGCTCTTGTTACCCTCTTCTCAAATCTTCACGCCCCTTATACCCCATTTAGCTCAAGTTGTACCCTTTCATTTACATTTCCCTTAGACCAAGTTATGTGTCCCTGATACTCCTTCATCAAATATTATTCCCCCTGATACCAATTTTTTTTAGATTTAAATGACCTTTGTGATCCTATTTTGTAAGAATGTTCTATATGCATGTGTCACTAAATGAAGTCCTTCACCGATTGCTCCATGTGGTCGAACTACGAGCAAAAAAACAAAACAAGAGAAAGATGAAGATGGATCGAAATTGGACATGAGAAGAACGGCTCTCCGTGTTTGAGAGAATGAAGTGAAGATTAAAGGAAGAGAAGTGCAAAGAGAGAAAGGACAGTTTGAATTCTGTGGCGCTGTGAAGATACAATAGAGACTGTGAGAGTGAGGGGGGGGAATAGTAGAAATCACTGCATGTGAGCATGGAAGAAGAGAGGAAATCAAACAGAAAGCAGCGTTAACAAGTGCTCAGACAAAAGAAAAGGAAAGGAAATGGAGGTTATTTTTCACAGGAAGACAAAAGAGGAACAGAAAACCGTTGTCTCACACTGCTTCAATCCTTGGTGCTTTTTTGTTTTCACACTGACAATGACATCAATGCTCTATCAGTGATCTTACCTTCATACCTTCATGAGACCTCCAAAGGCTGCTGTCACACATATCGACATTTGAGGCGTGTTGTGTGAACTGTACGGCTTAGCCATCTCTGCATGCGTGTGTGAGTGTGAACACGATGACTAATGCACTCCTTCTTCAGATGCCACTGCCCTGTCATGTATAACACCTCGGCCTCTCCTCTAACATTTACATGCAGCCCTGACCGGCCTGCACACTCAGACGCACACATACACACAACCACGGGTGGTGTGAGTGTAAAGCGGGTGGGTGGCGTTGGGGTGTCACACTCTGACGTAAACAGAAAGGGACACTATTGGAATCTTTTGTCACATCCCCATTGCTCATACAGCAGCAGCACTTTGATCACATGGCGGTTGCCGTTAGCTTTCACAGCCCATCTTGCATTGTTGTGCAATGCAGCGTGGGTGTTGTAGTCATCGGTTAGCTAAACCAAGTGTAATGAAGTCCTAATCTCCTCGAAGGAGGTTGATATTGTTTTGGTTGATTGACGGAATCGATTGCTATTATTACAATTTCTTAGTTTTTTTTTTTCCCTAATGAGCGTTTCAAAAGATGATCTTGTGATTGGTCAGTAAATCTGTCACCTTTTGGCTACTATAATAAATGTGGTAGTATGCTCCTCCCATATATGCTACTATGTTGAAATAGATAATAATGCAAATGCTTAGGACCACACAAGAAACAGTGTTAGTTAATAAAGAAAAAAAAGACACAGGCCAGGAATATTTAAAAAATACAAAGACACTTTCAGATTAGAGAACAACCTGTTGGTTTCCTGGATCAGGGTCAGCCACAAAGCCCTCTCTAACAGGACAGCACTGGCCCCTGAAAAGACACTGCAGACATTGTATGGTTCTGCTGGTTTGAATACAGATTACTTTAAAATGTGCTGTTCTGTCCCAGGGTGATCCAGGTATACCTCCTACAACCCGACTTCAACAATGCCAAACTATCCGTTTAATCACTTCATCTGACATCTGTCCTCCAGCAGAGGTTTTAGGCATTGTTAATAACTATATAGATATAACCAATCTTCTGGTTTGCTTTTATAGATCATAAAGAGGCGTCCGTATTAATTTCAGTCTGTTTCACAACCAGCCAAAAATCGCCTCCTCCATTTGTAAAAGAACAGAGCAACAGAAGCTAACTAATAGAGAACAATAAAAAGATCTTTTATAGTATCACCTGGAGGAGGATCCTACAAACATGTCTTGTTCCTTTATGCTGATTCTCCATTTTTTCCTCCCATTGGGCTTGTTCGAGGAACCAACAAAAAATCTAAGAGGGGATGGAAAGTGTAAAAGTATTAAAGTTGACAGAAGAAACTCTGCTGATCGTAAGTCGTGCAGAACTTTTGGCTGTGCTGCACAATCTCTGCGCTAAGTGTTTGACAGTTGGAGATAAGTACTGCTCACTGAAATTGGCAGTCGGTCCGTGCGTAAACAAAGTATGTGTTGCTTGACCTGTTTTTTTGTAATTACCCACAATGCTTTTTCAACAATAAAAAGCCGAGCTGAGGACAATAAAATCTGACGAACAGATGAACCAACAGACACTGGGCGCTGAGTAGGGACGGGTTCTGAGGAAGAAGTGCAAAACGATGGTAAGGAGAGAAAATTAAGGGATTCCTGACAAAGACGGGTCGGTTAAAAACTTTTGAAGGAGTGAGCAGAAGGTGGAAAAGAAACATTTTTTACTTACTTACTTTGGTACAGTGAAACGAGTAAGACTTTGGTCCCCTAGAGGACAGGGCCCCTCGTTCCTCTTCTTATTCCCACACACACACACACACACACACACACACACACACACACACACATTTGATCCTGTAGTGCCTCATTTCTCAGTTCAGCCATTATGGCATGAATATGCAGCCCAAACCCCGACATCTCCCACTGCACCAGAGCTATTGATCAGCTGTAATGCTCCACTAAACTGAAGAATTGCGCTGGGACCGCTCATACACACATCTAGCAGTCAAGACACACACATTCAGCAGCAGGCAGACACACACACACACACACACAGACACACACGCTTATATTAATGCCATTTCATGTGGGCCGGAAAGCGTCTCTGTGTGTGCCTGATAGAAATGCATTATGCCAGAACAGCAGTGTGTGTGTGTGTGTGTGTGTGTGTGTGTGTGCAGTACTCTCCGCTGTGAAACGTATCATAATGAATTTCAAGCAGGCAGCCACAGCTTATCATAAACATAATGTTCAGCTAATTTCTGCAAGTGTGTGTTTGTTTGTTTGTTTGTTTGTTTGTGTGCAAGTTCCACAGCTACGTCTTATTTACTCCTGGGTCTATTTGTGCAAACAGCGTGAGTGCAAATGCACTAAGTGTCTCCGTGCAGGTCAATAATATTGAATAGCCAGTGAGTAGCTACTGGTAGTGGTGTAAGCAGATAGTGTTGGGCAGTAGAGGAGAGGATTATTAGCACACACAATGTGACAGTAACGACACACACAGCACTGGATTAACTCAGATTAAAGCATCTGTTGTCATAAAGTCCTTCTCTAAACTTGTCTGCTGCTTTAATGCTGATGCAGACACTATTATTAAAGTGCTGACGGATAAAGATGCAGTAAATTGATTTTTAATGTGTTGAGGGACTACTGTTAGCTTTGACTAATTTACCTGAAACTCTCAGGTTGTACATTTGAGAGGGTGTTTGTTGTTTTTCATAATTACACAATCTTAATGATTTATTATATATGATTTATTCTTTACGCTGGAATTAAAAAATAAAATAAAAATTTAACCATGGAACGATTTCATTATGAGGCAGCTTTCTTCTTCGCATCAAATTTGGGGGGGGGGAAGAAAGTCAAACGAAGATAGCTTAGCTCAGCACAACAACTGGAAACAAGGTGTCACTGCTAGGCTTAGCATGTAGATAGAAAGAAGGGCGAAAGTGTTAGAATACCTTATGACAAAGAAAGGAAGCAGGGTGGAAATCTTTAGCCGATAGCTTAGCAGGGACTGGAAGTAGAAAGAAATCGTTGTGCTAGCTTAGCACAAACACCGGAAGCGGAAAGAAATGTTAGATTTACTCAACGCAGAGATTGTAAACGGGGAGAAAACATCGTACTAGCTTAGCATAGAGATACAGAGAATCTTTCTAGCTTCGCTTAGCACTGAGATAGGAAAAAGAAGGGCTAGTAGTCAAAAATAGCAAACAGGAAAAAAATTGTTTTACCAATTCTGCAAATGTATAGCAAATAGGGAGAATATTTTAGCCTAGCTAAGCATAGACATATAAAGCATGGGGAAACTTTTAGCGTAGCTTAGCACGAAGATGGTAGTAAGAAAATTGATAAACAAGCTTAGATTAAAGCCAGGAAGCAAGAAGAAGCTGTTAGCCTAGCTCAGCACATCTTGACCACATTTCAAAATAAGATTTTATATTAAAAGAAGAGTGGGGACTTTTTTCCACACACAATTTAAAATTAGGCTAATTACCCATAATTCCCTGTGCTTTCTCGGATGCTTCTCTTATACCAAAATGTTTCATCATTATTAAAAAGATATATATATAAAGAGCTTAATCACATGTTTGTTGTCAAATTAGATTAAAAACCAGGCGTATCCTGAAATACTGCATACAAATAAACACAGAGCAAAAAAAAACTAAAAGACGTCTCGTACAAATGAGCTACAACAAATGAAGCGTAGATAAAGGAATGAATGAAAAGAGGACATCCTGCTTTCATAACTGAATGAGAAACACTTAATCCTGGAAGATTGACTGCTTAGGAGGATGTTATTGAAAATTAGCATTCGTGCACAGTCAGCCTCCTCGTGAGTAATAAAGGTGTAGAGTGAAAGAAACAGAGCAGTTAGAAGTGATATACTGTAACATGTAGGACCATCCTTTGCTTTAGCTCCGTCAGCGAAGCCTGGCGTGCACAGACCCTGCGTGCTTTCACAAATTTGCACGACATGAAATCGTTATGATGAACGCACACGTGTTTTTGCAATCTCATTATGAAACGCCACCAGCAGAAAGAGACCATGGGAAAAATAAATTATGCAATAATTCACCTCGCAAATGCATCGTTTCATGCTTATTTGTGTGTTTTTTGTGTGTGTGTGTGTGTGTGTGTGTTTCTATCACACTCACGAGCTCCATCCTGTTCTAATTAAGGCAGGCTGCTCTTTCCATATAATTACTGAGTGTTGCGCGTGCCTTCAGCTCATTCTCTTATTATCTCCGTTGTTTGCTGCACCACAATCCATCTCCAGGCGCATTCACCACCCTGCTATTCCTTCCTATTGCTCTCCTTCCCTCTGTAATTTACTACACGCCTCCCTTCTCCACCCCCTTCTTCTCCCCCCCCACTCCCTCCTTTACTTCCCTCACCCATTTACCCCCCCATGCACTAGCTGCGTCCCACAAACGGTGCGCTTAATTTCTATCCCGCAGATCTCAGCCGTGCTTCCTCCAAAACAGCTTTTAGTTTGTGTTCTTTACTCCCGTCCTCTGCCTCTTTCTTTTTCTCTATTTTCCCCTCCTTTTTTTCCCTCCCCCCTCACCCATTTACCCCCCCCATGCACTAGCTGCGTCCCAAAAACGGTGCGCTTAATTTCTATCCCGCAGATCTCAGCCGTGCTTCCTCCAAAACAGCTTTTAGTTTGTGTTCTTTACTCCTGTCCTCTGCCTCTTTCTTTTTCTCTATTCCCCCCCCCCCGTCTTTTCAATATTCTCTCTCTAACAGGCTGTTCCCGTCCCTCCAAAACTCCCCCCTGTCAGGACCATGTGTCAGGGTGAGGCCGGGTGAGGGGGGTGGGGGGGTTGAGGCGGGGTGAGCCAGGTTAACAGGCTGAAATCTGCAGAAGAAGCTAGTTTAATCTGATGTGTGTGTGTAGAAGCCAGAGGGACACAATGTGTGTGTGTGCATGTGCTCCAAATTTGGCACCAGTGTCCAATCATATGTTCCTGAAGTCCTCCCCCCACACCCTCTGTTGCTCTCATCTCCCCCTCTGTCTGTTGTCACTTCTTGTCCTCCTCAACCCTCCCGAACTTTTTTTTTTTGTCTCTGACAGAAGTTGTCTTCTATTTCCTTCTTCTCTTTCCTCTGTTTGACTTTTTTTTCTTCTTTAGTCTCTGAAAGCTGTTAGTACTTCCCATTCCTTCTTTCCCTCCAGAGCTTCTCACTCCTCTCCCTTTTATGACACTTTTTTTTTTTTAACCCTTTTTTCTTGAAACCAGCTCTTCCTGGCTCTGTGCCCACCCCTGCCCATCTGCTCTTTGCCTTCCCTATCCTCTCTCTCTCTCCCTCCCATTCTTCTCCATCCTTCTCCTCACTGGTCACGTCAGCTGCTCCTGTTAGTCATCTTTCTCCCCAGCTTTCATTTTAAATAATTCACTTTCTCCTGGGAGAAAGACAAATGTGTTCTTTCGAGCTCAGCATCTGATGTATTTATTTAGCCGGCCAGCGAAGTGGACAAACACACACTTGGACCAACAAACATTTGATGTCGAAAACATTCCCACATAGACACAAAGCTCACCTGTATGCGTGTGCAGACAGACCATTAAAATGTCCCTTGGTTATTGAAAATGTGAGCTGGAGGGAGGCCAAGCATTCACCATTCATCCTTCCCCTGCCTTCCCTTCATCCAGGGAGAATAAGGCAAGGACAGAAATGAAGGAAAGGGGAAAAAAAATATTGGAAGGGATACACAGCGTTGCAGAGAGGAGTTGTTAGTTGCTCTGAACGAGAGCTGAATGCATAAAATATGAGCTGTAAAAGCTGAGAGAGATTTCAAACACACACACACACACACACACACACACACACACACACACACACACACACACACACACACACACACACACACACACACACACACACACACACACACACACACACACACACACACACACACACACACACACACACACACACAATGGTAATGCGCAGAGATGCCAGTGAGAGATGGGTATGAGAGAGAAGAAAGACGGGAGAATGGGTGTAAATTCATGTAAATGAAAAGCGAGGGGACAATGCAGGGAGAGGGAGGCGGAAATGAGTGTCATATGAGATGTAAAGATGAGGTTGAAAGGTTGAAAAAACAGAGAAAGTTAAGAGAATGAAGTCAGAAAGAAATAACACCAGGAGAAGAAAAGGAAAATGTAACTTTTGCCAGGGGGCAGGATCAGCAAAAAAAAAAATCTGCAAATTCCATGTTTCCCCCGTCCTCGTCGCTCCTCTTACCACTTTCAATCCCGCTCACTAGACTCATGAATTAAATAGAGGCGACATGAATGCATCAAAGTTAGAAAAGGTTGGCATCCAGCTTAATCATGTTGCTAACTCAAGCGACATGACAGCTTCATTTCTCTCTTCCTCGCACATGACCACTGAGCTGAATCAGACATTCAGTGAAGGAAGGGAAATACACTGAGACAGAATCTGGTGGCTATAAGTAAGTGACAGGTGTGTTGTTAGTAAAACACAAAGAGAGATTATTAAGATGAATAAAACAGCTTGTCATAGCAGTTCCAATCTCCCCCTCTGGTTTTGTTTTTTTCCCATGAATTTAATGCTTTCATGATCATTCCAGGACGGTGTAATAACACCCGTAGTTGTGTATAATGTTACTCACTTTAGGGAGTTTAAATTGGATTGCACTTATTTTAAATCATAAGGGGGGAAAAATGAAATGTAAGCCAAGCAAAGTGAGCAATTTAAATGCACCCCTGTAGGGGAATTGGGTAATTCTTCAGCAGTAGAAATGATACACACACACACACACACACACAGAGGGAGAGAGAGAGAGAGAGAGGGACAACAGAATATAAATCAGAGTGGAACAATGAGGGACGATGAACAGCGCTGCAGATAAGTGCAGAGACATTTTTTTTCTCCTCCTGTGAGACACATTTATCTGAATGTTTGCCTGTAATTTCCACATAAAGGATAATGTGCATGTGTTTACAAAATATTTACATCTTGTGAAATCTATTTAATTCCATATGAAGTGATTCTGAATTAATATGAAAAACATCATATTTTACAGATTGCAGCAATTCCCCCCTGCTGATTCTAAACAAATCATTAAAAAAACATCATGAACTATTTATAAAAAGCCGAAAACCGAAGTAATATTTCTCAGCTCATAGAAATGTCAACAGTTTAAGACAGACAGAATCCATACGCCTCTATATAATTTCATATTTAAAAAGAAGTTGGTGAGAAAATATGTGCAGTTTCTTACAGATGGTGCAAAAATGAAAAACTTCATGCTAAAGCATTTCTTATCATTTCTAATCCAACATTTCTAACATCTCATGACACTTAAATTAAGCTGTATTCACCTGCCAAGTCCACAGAACAAATTATTCTAAGATATTAAAGGCAGAAAATAATTTCTGAATTGTTAGAAATGAAAAAAGAAAATAGCTCCTTTTGTTTTGGACTGAAGATTTAATGTTCTATTCCAAGAAACTTAAAATGTCAATTTTGCACGCTCCCTTGAAGCCAGTTTTAGTCATTACCATCAATTCAGGTCTATTTATACAATTACAAAAACTTCAATCTTACCAAATGTATTTGTATATTCTCCTTGATAAGGGAAGAGGCAAATTAAAAATAAATTGTTTAAAAGGACATGAAATATTTAATAACAGCAGCTTCTTGGATGTTTAACCCATGTCGTGTTAACTCAAGTGACTGCAGCCCCAGTCCCCCCCCAGGGGTCCTGCATATACGTGACTCTGGGCCGCAGTTTGCAGACGAGGCACAGATTGTGAGTCCAGGGTGAAGTGTTCTGGTACATGAAAAGGTTGGCTTAGGACAAGCTGCCTCTCAGCGTCACGATAAGTCTGGTTATGTCAGACTGTGTAGTTCTATGTCCTGAGGTGACACAGCAGAGGGGCACTGGTGCTCCAGACACTTCACAAAGTGTTTCTGTGTATTTGTGCACATGCAAAGCGTGCAACGGGAAGATGTCCTGGAAGTAGGCAACAAGTTGTTTTCCTGCAGATCAGGACGGCTGAAGTACATACAACAAATGCTATCTGGCTCCGGCCCTCGTTCACCCCCCCCCCCCCCCCCCCCCCCCACTACTCCTGTTAAAGATGATATATTGTAAGTGAGAAGGCACGGCCAAGCAATTGCCCTGGTGTCCCGCAATCACCCCCTTTCTTCACAATTCAACCTCCACTAATAACTTTCCATCTGTTCAGAAGTGATGTGGGATCAGTCTAAAGATCTGTCTGCCCTCATTTAACCTCGCTGAAACGTACTTATTCTGTCGTAATGTTCAAAGGACGTCAAGTGCGGCGGTGCGCACACATGTACCTTTTCTAATGTAAGTGCTGACAGGAATGTCATTAATACAGCAGTTTCTGACTGCTGTGGTCAAAGGAGGGCAGGAATTACAAAAAAATATATTTTATCTAGACGTGTGAAATTAGAAGTAAATGAGTGAAATCTCAGGTCTTTAACCTGCTTGGATCAACATGTTGAAGTGATCTTAGCCGTGAGGTTAAATTAGTTTGAATTGTCAAATGAATGAAGATATGAAGGAGAAAAAAGGGCCCTTGGTAGGATATGAAAATGGAGTTGTATAGGTAATGGGTTGTGTTAAGAGATTTGGGTACAATGAATTAGGTCCCAAAACCTGCCAATCAAAATTGCAGTCATGTTTTACTTCATGTAGCATGTGCATTTGAGTTGTTTCGGCTACCAATGCCAGAATCAGAAATGTCTCCACAACACCACTTCAAATGTTGCATCAGGAATCAGCAAGTGTAGAATTTAATCAACCGCTCCAATAATATGATCAATTGGCCATCTTCAAAATATGTCCTTGTTTCCATTAGCAATAACATGTTTTATCACTAACAGTGGCAAAGGCTGTTGAAGAGTGGGAAACAAATCAGGTAAAATATCAAGGGGGAAACTATGAGAGACAGTTGTAGTTGAGAGTGCCATGAAAGTGAGAGCATCAATCAGTGTTTATCCATCCTTTATAAAAAAGCATTGTTTCATGTAAAAACACATTTCCTTCATGACCCTCTACTGTGGACACAGGACCTCAGAAGTGGCTGCAAATGTTAGCTCATTTTCTTTCCAGCTTCTTTACATGTTTTTAGGCTTGTATCAGGAAAAAGGAGAGAATAATATCACAAAATAATTTTATGCTTTGGCGACCAAACGCTCAGCTGTCTTTACGCATCTTGGCCTTGAACTTGTGAATATTCCCCAACCAGTCTGTGGTTTGTGGACAAGCATTGTCAAGAACAAAAACTGTTGATTTACTCATCTTAGACCGAGCATCAAGGATATCAGTCGAAATAATTTCAGCTGTACTGTCTCTGTAATGAAGGATTTTCTTCATAGAGGCTTATCATTGTCGCAAAATATATTTCTCTGTGCAGGTTTCATTTCACAAACTCTTACCCAACTGTGCATTTGTACATAGGTTTACGTGTGTGTTTGCATGTGACAGGCTGTGTTGCCTTCACTGTTTGCTGCTACTCTGTGTACAGGACTGTGTGTGTGTGTGTGTGTGTGTGTGTGTGTGTGTGTCTGTGTGTGTATTACACACCGGCTGTTGTCTCTGTATTCACAGCTCGGCTGAGGGGCCCGCCGAGAGGACAGAGTGCCTGCCCCCCCTGGCTGCACAGGGAGCCCTGGCACCGCAGCCTGTGCCAGCTTGGCTTTCCATCCCCCTGCCTTCCTCATTTTGTTGTCATTTGTCATCACCCTCCCTGTCACGCAACCCTCCCCTCGTACACTCTGATACACATGCAAAGCGGAGCCCAATGAAAATGGATGGCATTTCCAGGGACACCTGCGCCCCCCCCCGTGCTCCAAATCCCTCACCTCTCTAACATGTGCGCACATAAATGCACACGCCCACACACACATGCATGTAAATGTTCACCAGGAAATTCTTGGACATGTGCATTTGAATATCCACACACTCACACACCGCGCATGAACACACCGCAGCAAACAACACCACATATGCATGCTCAGACTTGGGCTTACTCCCATTCTCTCACAGGCTCATGTGCGTTATTTGTCCATAAACCACTCCATCTGTTTCTGTCTTCACGCCTAACTAAGGCCTGCCTTCTATTCAAAGCACACACACACTTTCATACACAGAAACACACACACACAATCATTGTTTTGATGTATAATCATGCATAGTTCCACAAACACCTGTAGTGCCCATATTGACAAGACATCCCATAATCCCCTTGGATGGACAGGCTCATTAGCACTCCGAGGCACTCAGACGCTCACAGATCACTGAGCAAAAAACAGAAAAACATAAATCCAGACATACACTTTGGCTAAATATTATTTCATATTCCGACAGAGATGTCGGGGATTTTGAGTATGCACTCTATCAATAATTGTTTCAGGCTGTCTTTCCAACTGTGGACGTGTCCCTTGGACTTTCTCTCTCACTACCTCTAGTACTTCTTTCCCCACTCTCTCTATCACACACACACAAACACACCCACTGTGGGGAGCAGTGTGAAGTGATTGGCATCCTGAGGCGAGTGTTATGGGTGACATTTCCACTGTACTGTGGTAGAAAGGTCTCCTGCAGAGCCTCTGGTCCACTTGCACTCCCAGAGATTGGGGCCAGGGGTGGAGTTAGTAGGAAGGAGACATGGGCGATCACTCATAAGAATAGTGGACAGAGTCACATCCAAAATGAAAGCACATAAAACTAAACCGTCAAAACTGTGCACATTTGGCCTTAAGAAAAAAAACAATCTCACACAAAATATACCTCAACTGCTTTACCTCAGCATCTCTCAACTTAACTGTTGGGACTTCTCAGTTTATCAAATGTAACTCAAACTTTGTCACAAAGACAATCACTTACTTTTACATTAACAAAAAAACATCTTTAACTTGTTCATATATCCTCTGTATTCACATGGAGTCTAACGCACATGCTAGCTTTCTGGTCAAAAACTTTGAATAAATTAACTTCTTGTGTATCAATTTTGGCTTCTTTGTAACCATAGATAGGTTCTGGGCAACACATCTACCATATTTTATTTGATAATTTCCTGCTGTTTTGAAATCATGAGTTAAAGCTTTTTTTAAACCCAAGTACGAAGAACAACTTTCCAACCCAAAAATGAATACATCCAAAAAGGAAATTAATTCAGCAACACATACACAGTATATGCCATAAAGCTAGTCCTACCCCAAAATACTCTTTGCCCTTATGAAGCCACCCTTAATTAAAAGTCTTACAGTAAACAAGAAGAACTGGTTAGATTGCCTTGAAATAAATTGAAACTCCAAATGTGTCTCTCAAGGATAGCAAAGCAGGACTGCTCCCCCCCGCCCCCTCCCCCCAAACACACACAAATTAAGAGATGACAGCTTGAAAGAGCCTCCCTATCTTGGCTTGATGAGGTTTAATTTCCTGTGATGTCCTAACCCCCCTGTGCAACAAAGAGAGGAACTGGCCATGCCAACTGAATAGAAGATCAAATCTTTTCAGAAGTGTCTCTGAAGGATGAAAAAACAAACCCAACTCCTGGTGCCTGAATCTCCCCTGTGATTGCCTGTGTTTCTCTCTTGCTGTTTTCTCATCCTCTGACACCCCTCTTACTTTTTTGTCTTTGCCTCTGTTCTGTTTGAAGTGTTTTAGTAAGCAGAACGGTGAGGCTAATAAAGAAAAAAGGCTGAAAGCTGCAGGTACTTAATAGCCACTAGACGGAGGATCCAAGAAAAGATCCTGAGCATACTTTAGTCCATATTTTATTTTGCTTTAGAGTAGCTACAGTTAACCACATTTAAATATCAGTAGAGGTCACATTTCAAACAAAATGTGACCATTGCACAAGTAAAGAGGCATATCGTCAGCATACTGGTTGACTGTTCATTTTTACGGCGGTAATTTAAGATTTCCAAAGTTTGCCAAACTTAGATAATGGTAATATTAGAACAAGTTAGACTGTAAAATGTACAAGTAGAGAGGCATAGTTCAATCTACAACCTCCGATCCTGCAGTTCCTCAAGTGACCACAAAAGCCCCGGAAGTTGTGTACAAATCCATGTTCAAATGTCCATTTTGACAGCAGTGTGTTTTAGTTTACATCCTGATTTAAAAAACATTTTTGATCTGAGTGGTTGACTGCTTTATCTGCACCCACTGTATGGGGAGTGTTATTTTTTTTCACTCAACAGTTTTGATTTTATGAAGGATAAGCGTTATGCATTATTAGGTGCATGACTGATCCGACTGCAAGTGGATATATTGTAGCTGTTTGCCAGGAGGCTTAAAGCCCGCCTAAGCTCCGCCTCTTTGCCTGTAACTAGGTTGACCCAGAATTTTTCAGTATGGTGCCATCATTGTGCTTCAAAACTCCTCTCCAGTGGGGCGCTGGTGGCACAATGGTCAGCATACTGGTTGACTTTAATGTTGAAGGCTTTCTAACATTTACCAAACTAACCAGAACAAGTAAGACTTTCATTTTTAAAACTTGTTTTGTAATGAATTCAACTTTGATTCATTTCAGAGACTCTGTGTAAGCCGATCCCAAAGTGACATTCAAAACAATGAGTCAGCCATGGCGTTAGATGTTTTGCTTACATAACTTTATCCAGATTGGTTCTCCTTTATCCAGTAATTCATTCCTTCAAAATGTGACAATGTATTCATGTTTTTCACTGTACACTGTACATTTTAGTTTTTCTTGATCTATACGCGTTCAAGCAACAAAAACACATCAATAGGACCTATTTACTGGCCTTGCAGAGTTGGCACTATAGTTGGCGAGAGATGTACTCCCCACTTATTTGACTCTCTACCTCTGTCTCTCTCTGTGTGTGTGTGTGTGTGTGTGTGTGTGTGTGTGTGTGTGTGTCGTGTTTCTCGCCATCCAGAACAATGTAAATCTAGTGTTGAATTAGTTATTTTCCCTCCCTATCATCCATCACGCAGAGGCACACTGAGAGGGCGGAGTGCGGAACAGTGAGAGTCTCTGTGGCGCACTCAACCATCGCTGTGTTTGCACAGATTGAAAAATCCAACACGAGGTCACACATGCCCACCCATGTACATTTTTTTTTTGTCAGGCAACGCACATGCACAAAAAAAGAACCTTGCATATGGATTCATTAACATACATGTGGACACAAGAGCTGCACACAGTTTGCTCTCTACACGGTTGTTTTCCCTCTTTGTTTGTATGTTTATAATGCATTATAATCTCTGGATGGAAATGCACAAACACACATGTACATGTTTGGCAACATAGACACTCAGTGATCCATCTCATGATAAGTGATAAGCACAGTTGAATGCTCTTATTTCCCTCCTTTTGTTCAGCTCGAATGTGTACACTCCATGTTCTCATGCTGAAGGAAAACCACACACAACATATTCTCCAAATCAATGGCGTGCGTGTCTTGTGGTTTTAACCGGCCCTGCCAGCGTTGATGGATGATGTATTTATGAAGCCCCCCGTTTCAGGCTCTGGATCAAGGACTGCGAGCATCATCCGGTCTGACTGAGAGAGGGATGGGTGGATCAAGTGATGACAGAGGCAAGGACGGAGGGAAGCAGAGAGGAAGGATGGATGGCTGGAGGGAAGAAGGAGACAGCAAAAGGGAAGGGGTTTAGGGATGTAAAGAGACAGTGGAGGGGGGCAGGGGAATAAGCAAAAACAGGGCCGCCTGCTTGGAGGGAAGGTCACAGCCAGCAGGGGAGGGTTGGAGTCCTGCTGAGCCAGGGATATGTTACATAAACACACACACACACACTCAGCTGGGCACAATTTTAAATAAGAAAAACTACAGACAGGCATTGGTTACCTTTTCGACCTTTTTTTAAAACATGACACCCAAGTAATAAAACTGAGCAATGAGGCTGTCAGCTTGTTATCAGGGTGTGTGATGGATTGTTATTGTCTTTCCAATGAACTTGACAGCTTATACCTTTACCATCCCAACACACACAAATACGCACACATTTCCCCTCACTGTTTTTATTTGTCCTCCCCCCCCACCCCGTTATCTCATCTAGCCAGCCTTCATCTATCGCATGTCGTTATTCTCATTTGGCACAAGGATAAATCTCATCCCAGTTTATGAGGCGTCCAATTGTAAGCTAGATGGGAGCAGACAGACTAGCCAGAGCTCTATTAGACGGAAAGACAGATGGGCAGAGGAGGGACAGACGGCAAAAAAAAAAAAAACAAGCAGAAGAGCTGCTAAATCGGAAGATGAATAAGCAGTGAGGGTGGCTGTAGGACAGACAGACTCACATTCGGTGGCTGTTAGAGTGGGAGACAAACATTTTGCGTGACAGGTTGGAGATAGAAAGGAAGCGGGATGGAGTTTTTTGGTTACACAATCACTTCTCAAAGTAGAGCCACTCCGGAGGCTGGAATGATCTCATTGGTTGAAATGGAGCTGAAGTGGTGGAGCCAAAGACTTTGTCTGCATAACAAGGGATGTAGTTAGGACTGAATCCAAACACTATAGTGTCAGTTCTACCAGATTTTGGCTTTGAATACCAACTTTCTTCTATTTTATCAAGTTGTTTTCTTAACACACCAATGAATTAGCCCACGTAAGACACATCTTTTTCAGATATTTCCCATAAACACTTGCTGTCATTACAATATGACTTACATCTAGGAGTTTCAAGCCACTTCAACCCCATTCATGTGTATATTATGTGAGTGGATTAGGGAGTTGAGTCAGTTTAAGTTATCCAAAACTCATCTTCAAGCCTCCAAATTTCCCAAAATGTGGATTAAAAATAAATACATTCTAATGTAAAAATGCTTAATTTAGTGTTTTCATTTTTGTTTAGCTTGTGTTACGAGGGCTTCAAAACCCCACAGCTAAATGCTATCCTTGTGCCTAACACTAAGGCCAGTGAGCACGTAACTTAATGCCTGCTAATGAAGATTACAGAGCCACCACCCCCCCCCAGGTGTGTCATCAGTACTGACCCTGCTTCTCCTCCTACCAACCACGCCTACCGCTAAAGACACTGAAGTGAATCCTCCTAACACATTATCATAACACTTGTCTAAAACCAAAGACACCTGAAAACAAACTCAAAGGTTAAAAACTTGTCGACCCTTGAGATGAAGTTGACCTGAGATGAGATACTCCAAAGGAATCAATGTACAGTGGGTTGTGTTTCTTAAAGATGAAAGAGCTGTCTTGTCACTTCTCTGCTGAGCTTGCTGAACTAATTGAGCCTTTATTGCTTCTACATGTTCAGTTATTATTCTGTAAACCCTGAGAGATTGGTTGTATTCAGAAAATAAGATAGGGTTGATATCGGTGGAATTAAAGTGGTTTACCCCTCAGTAATAAAAAAGAAGTTAAAAGAAAGCCTTTGATTTAATATTTGATGGTGCTTTTAATGAAAAAACTGCTTCTATCCCTTCAAAATTCAATTTGTGAACGCTGGCGAAATCCACCACTGCTGCAGTACGAGTCTGAACTGATGCAGCTGATGTCTTTCTCTCAGCCTGCCAACCTGCCCGCCTGTCACAGAGGTGATGTCCTCTATCAGGAAACGACAAATTGACCTGGCCCCCGGGGCTGCCTGAGGGGACACTGCTGACTGTTCCTATACTGTCTGCAGTGGCTGTCATCTGCAGGAAAAAGCTCTGCCAGCACATCTTACTTAACTACTGGAGTGCACACTGCAGAGTTTAGACTGAAATGTCAGGGAGCGATGTTGAGCACGGTGTTTATTATTTCATAAATCATAAAGTAGGTTATTTATTTAGGTTTTCTTTTGAAAAAAATGTATAATTAATCACCTGCTGGGATGAAATATTCTCTTCTGATATGAACTTGGACAAAATGTTCCGAGGCAGGACTTGTAGTATTTTAGTTTGAATTTAAAGCTTCTGTCAGGAACTTTTGGGTTGTGTTGATTTTGGCGCCCCCTCTGGACAAAGTAGGACGGTTTTCCTCTATGATCTTGTCGTGTAAAATTGTGCGTTGTATTTTCTGACAAAAAAAACATCATCCCTTTTTTTATTTTCAATTTTTTTTTTACATTTCAAACATCTATTATGCATCTCACAATGTCCATCGCCTCACCTGACACCTACCCCGCATCAGGGATTACAGCCATGTCAAATAACTGTTTAGAAATAATCAGTCTTCTTGCTGATGGTTTCTTTTGTAGCTCATGAAGTGTCATCAGTATTCATTTCAATCTGTTTCATAACCAGTTAAAAACTCCTCCCAGTAGCTTTAAGGGAAAAAAAACAGCATTTAAGTCATCTTTCTTTGTCTTCGAGTGTCATTTTTTCAGAGCCACAATTTCACTGACTGGGGAATAAGGCCCATTTTAAACTCTGAAAAGTGGCTTTATGTTTTGAAACTTTATCTCTCATCTTGTTTAATTGTATGCTTGATTGCTTTATTAGCTGAACCACATTTTTTGTTGCATGTTTAGCTAATTTGTGTTGAATGCAGTAAAAGACTCCAGGGATGTCATTAGTAATTATAATTAAGAACCTTCCCAAACAATTTACACAGTATGTATCTTTCATAGTGAATTATTGAAATGCTCTGGGACCTTAAAGCATCAAGTATTTTACTTCTTTTCCTCATTCAAAAACTCCAGTGAAATACACTCCAGGTCATTTTGTTTCTACGGTTGTCTCTGAACTTTGACATGTGGCTTTTGTAATTCTGCTAAAAGCATGCTTTAGTATCTAGCTGGTATGTGTCTCACAGGGCGGACAGGTTTAGTGTCATGGGTGTGTGTGTTTTTGTGTCCGTGTGTGTGTGTGTGTGTGTGTGTGTGTGTTTGTGTCTTGAGGGAGTTGTGTTAGTCGCAGGCTTGCTTTGGCGTCCCCTCCATCTGTGTGCTTTGCACGATGGCTCCCCAGAGGCCCTTACACACTCTCTGATGGCACATCAGAAGCCTCTACCTGTAAACACTAGCATCAATAACTCCTCTCTCTCTCTCTCTCTCTCTCTCTCTCTCTCTCTCTCTCTCTCTCTCTCTCTCTCTCTCTCTCTCTCTCTCTCTCTCCTAGCTGACTGTTGTTTATGTGCTTGTAAAATTCAATTAGGCTGCAGGGGAGCGGGCCGGCCTGCATTACTGCCTGCCAGGGTGACATTTCATTTGCAATGAATCATGGGGCCGGAGGAGGGCCGGGCTGGGCCGGGCCGGGCGAGCGAAACAGCACTTCTCCTCCTATCTGTCCCCCTTCTTCTCTTCTTCTTTTAATCCCCCTCTTTCCCTGTGCATCGTCTCATACTTCACACCCTCCCTCCGTTCCTCCGATGCAGAGACCTTTCTCCTCTTTTATTTCCCGTCCAGAGTTGTGACAGGGAGAAAACCTCCGGGGCTCTCTCTCTTGTTTACTGTCTGCCGTCCATGACAAAGCAGTTGTGTATTCACCGCTGCTTTTTTTTTTTCTTGATCTCTGTTTGTCTGCTTTTTTGTCCTGCCCTTCAAACCTTTTTTTACGGAAGGGTTCTTTCTTTTGTATGCAACTTTTTTCTCATCTATCTCTATTTTCAAGACGAGTTTTTAAACCAATGAATCGTCTTCCTTTTCATCCTTCCTTCCTGGAAACTTTAATCCTCCAGTAGTTATCATCAAGAATGTATTTTAAAGTCAGTACTGACATACTGTGGTGAAGTTGTAGAGATACACAGCAGCTCTTCTGCTGTTCACGTTTTTAACAGATGTACATCACACTGTCAATGAGCCGATTACTAAAGCCTGCAGCGGACTGGTTGCCGGTATTTTGTGTCAAACCCAGTCACCTATGTTCATCTGTGGGAGTTTACTGTCGTCTGTGTATGATCAGTTTTTGGTGGTGGGAAAAGGGGGTTTAGATCAGTTACCATGTAGCATCAGCTAATGCTTCTTAGCCGTCATTCAGCATATAGATCTGTGAGAACAAATAGGGGCTCGCTATGTGGTAGCTATGAAAGTGTTGTTCCTCATATATTAGAATAATCGTTTTTAGATGATTTCAGCGTCCTCTGATTTTGATTGTGATTGTCATTTTGTCTTTGTGCTGATGAACTGTTGAAATATCGCCTCAAATTGAGATCTGCCACAACCTTACAGTTTCAGAAAATGCTCTGAAAAAGCTAAATCTGTTCTTTAAACTAGGTTTTGAGTGATGACTTTCATTCAGACTTTTCTGAGTGCTTCAATAAGAGTCTCTGATACTAGAGACGCTTTTTTAATGTTTCAATCCAAATGACCAGAGGCTTCAAAGTGCTGCACCACTCCTCCTGTCTGTCTGAGGATTTTTTCTAAGTCTCTGTTCTCCTCTTACCTTGCTGCCTCGTTTTGATTGGGGCCAGGACCTCAACATTTCAGGCCAACTTCAGCTCCCACCAAAACCCCCCTGAAACAAAAACGGAAAATGTCCCATCAAATTCTAACATGCATCGCTTTGCCCGGCAAACGCAGTGTCGAGACACCGCCGAAAGGCTCGAAACAAGACCGGCTTTTGCCCGAGGAGAAAATAAAAAAAAGGAATTAGATATCAGACTTTCCAGGAGCCTGGATGCAGGAGCTTGTAAGAGAGAGAATGATGGATTTAGGGAGTTTTCCCAGCTTGACCCCATGAGCCTGCCGACTGCATTGTTTCAGAGAAGATTAAAAAATTCTCTGTTTTGGACCACAGAGATGAGAAATGTTGTTCTCGTGCTTATTAACGCGATGTATACAGAGAAGAATGAATTGGGTTTGGCACCGAGAAAAAAAAGCAACAATGCTCTAAATGAATGCATAAACTGCCTCTCTGATTACACAGCGAAGGGATTCCACATAAATCAAGGATAAACTGTGAATAATCTTGTGCGACGCCATCCAGGCTGAGGGGGTATTAGTGTCGCCCTTGTGAGCGTGCTCAGAAAAAAAACACACCAGTGCTCTTTGCGGTTTTGAATTCAATCTAGCGGAAACAGTCATGGGACTCATTGTTCTGTAATTCAGGGAAACCCAGTGTACACTGATTAATAATGCATGTGAAGTGCTCTGATTTTAGCCCAGGTTTGTTCTTTTGTTCTCTCCCTGAGTACAGAGTGGAGGTGTTTGAGTTTTGTTAGTTTTGTGTGGGTCAGGACGTTTTCTTCTTTTTTTGGGGGGAATTTGTACGAGACATCTGTTTTCTTGCATATTTTTTTTTTCTTCCCACGTTTGGTTTGTCCCTGTCGGGGTTTTGTGCATTTGCAAAAGAAGATGCTTCAGTCACAGAATGTAAAATGTCATTGTGATCTCACTACCACGCTTGCACAGCTGCACTATCCAACTAACACAAGCGGAGGGGGGGGGGGTTAAAAAACTTGGACTTCAATGCAAACACCCTGAGAATGAACTTTTTTGAGGTTAAGTAGGAGACATTGTTTGTCCTCTGTCTTCCACTTTAAATCATCTTTCCATACAATTAGAGTCTGCATGGTTCAATAAGGAGGAAGTAATGCAGATATTTTACGCAAAGCTGAACTCCTTAATTGAACTTTTAACAGGGAAAAAAACCTGAGAAATGATCATTCAGAAATGAGTGTTATTATGTCTTAACAGGAGTCAACAGCTTTTCTTTCTGCATTATGTGAAGTGCTGATGAAAATGCACATCGAAGGTCCACAGAGCTCAAGGCTCAGACTTTTCCAATCTTCTGTATTCTCTGCATTAATTCATTTTGCCTGATTAAGGACTAGTACTGAAATGTTGGCAGTAAATGTTTGTTTCCAGTGTGCGAGACGTCACCTTTAACGTTTTTGATCGACAGATTGCTCTCCTGCGTACCTGTCTTATTAAATGGACGTGCAAAGGTTTTTTTTTCTAGATTGCTTCAAATAGTCAACACCAAAAAAAGAAAAATTTAACATGAATGCAAACCAGAGAAAGTTGCCAAATCTCACAGTTGAGAACTCCAATTCATGTCTTCTTTCTTCTCTTGACTAATCACTTCAAATGTTTTAACATTCATTTATTTACCCTTTTGATGGTCCAACAAAAAGTAAAGTGTGTATGGCTGGTAATGAGGCCTACTGAGATATCATGTGCCTTTAATCTTTAGATACAGTACCACAGTGATCCAACCGTTTCTTCCTTGTATCTAAAAAGAAGCTAAGAGGTGAAGATTGATGGCTTGTTCAGTGGCTTAGATTTTGCATTTTGAAAACAGCATGAATTTTATTTTGTCAGCATTTTAAATCATAAAGTAGTTATACAGGGTACTGCCTGTCTGGATGTCTAGATAACAGTCGTATGGCCATTAATATACCTGTCTGAGCCATGAAAGTCTTTGTGATAGAAACACTGATATAGAAGAATCATGGGCGCAAAGTCGTCTATACTGGTGTCGTCACTTCTTATAAGATCCTGAGCTCCATCCTGCACACTTTATGTTCCTATAAAACTGTCCAGTATTCATTTTACCAGCCATGTGATGCTCATGTGACGCCGGACGCAGAGCGCTGTGTGTGCAGGAGGTGGTAAATTTACTCGGACACCTGATAGTGAAAGCTATATGGGGGGTGGGGGGGGGGGGGGGTTACTCCATGTGACACCTTCCGATAAGGAACAAACGGTGAATTTTCTGCCTTTTTCCCACTATTCATCACAGTTCAGTAGGAGAGAGGGGCAGCTGACCTTCAGGTGTCAGTATTTGCATGTTATCAGGCAGGTGATATGTGTGTGTTTGCGTTTGTGCAAGCTTAAAAAAAAAAAAAATCTAATTTTATATTCAGGTTGAGATGTTTTGTTCAGATTGCTTTTATAATGCAGTTATCGGCATGACACACACACACACACACACACACACACACACACACACACACACACACACACACACACACACACTTACACATAAACCCACATGTGCAGGCAATTTTTACACTCTGGATTACTCCCTCTGTACACTCTGTTGCTCTTGCACACACACACACACACACACACACTAAATGTCCACAGTGAGAGTCCGTCCCTGCTCCCAGTTTAGTGATGATTCCCCGTAGAGAAGGTGATCTTT
>NC_089213.1:3149778-3159778 GCF_963930695.1 Labrus bergylta | reverse complement strand
CACACACACATAATGGCATGTGGTGTATATGCCCCACACGCTACAGAACGCATGGGAAGGGGACTCTCTCCCACCCCCCACCCTACTTCCACCCCAGATATCCCAATTACCCCAGCTATGCACAAACACTCATACTGTACATTCAGATACACACATCTCAGTTGTACTCCCAAGCCGGTCATTGTGCGTTCTCATCGTCGTCACCGCCATCTTTATCTCAGCCGAAGCCTCTTCAGCGCTGCGCGTCAGTGCCTGTCACAATCCCTTCACCTCAGCGTCGGAGAGAAACCTTCCCAGGAAAAAAAAAAACACCATCATTAACTCCTCCTTAAGGGATCACTCTGCGGGGAAGGAAAATAGGCGGGTTCCTTCATTTGTTAGAGCCGGAGTTGCTATCCCACTCAATTTGAGTGAATGAAACAACCATCAAAGCTTTTATCAGCTGGGGCTCGAGCTGCGTGCTGGAGGGCTCTATTCCACGCTTGTAACTCTCGCATGATCTTCATTCAATTGATTAAAGCAGCGGCATTATCATCATTTTCCACCCCTTGAGCTTTTCCCGTTCTTAACTGCGGGACGACAAAAGAAATGCCTTCTACTTTTGTGATTTCTTTCACGCTCGCGATTGGCCGTGCGTTTTTTTTTTTTTTAATTTTATCAGTAACCAAGAAACGGTGATGTAATTGCATCAGCCGTCATAATGACAGCGGTGCCATTAGAGCCATGGCTCCCTCTATGAATAAGTGTGAGTGTGAGTGCAAGGTTTATAGACCATGCTAAATGTCCCTGGGATGTGAGCCATGTCGTATGGCCTCTGTCCGTCTGTCTGTCTGTCTGCTGGCTGCGGCACATATCAGCACTGATAAAGCGTGAAGATAACAGTGGCAGTAGTCAAGGACAAACTCATCCCTCGCTCTCTGTCTTCTTCGTCCTGTATAGATTTCTCTGTCTTCTTCTTTTGCGTCATCCCTAATCTGTGTCTATCTTCAAGCATCCATCAGTTTCACATTGTCATCTTTTGATCCCTCTCTTCTTCTTCTCTTTGCTTTCATTGTTTCTGTTCCCCTCCTTCTAGATTTCCTCAGGCTCTTGATATGTATGAGCACAACTTTTTGGCCACATGTTTTTGCAAGGCTCCTCTTTTTTAGTTTTCTGAATTTGGTGTTGAAATGTGTGCGGTTGAAATTAAACACCAAGTTTAAGCCAAACCTCAACGATGGGACCAAACGGCAGCAAACCTTTGACCCGTCTCCCACCCGAGGTCGTCAGATATCGATGCTTTGTCACAGTCCTTTGGCGTCTCATTTCAGAGTCGCCGAGTAATGTCTGTTGTGTGCCACGCCGCGTAGTCAACACCTTTGCCATTAAGCAGAGCACCAAGGGCTTTTCGGGCATTATCGCTGAAACCTCTCTTAACGCTCCAAAGTCGTCTGACGTCAGATCGTCAAATACTGACTCTCCGTCACAGCTCTTTGGAGTCTTACCCGCAATTCACACACACTCCGTGCGCGCTGCGGTCCGTCAGCGCCACGGTTTTGCTCCGTCGGACGGCTCGCGCCCATTCACACTGGATCCGTTTCTGTGACGTCAGCGCAGCGGAGCGCACCCAGGACACATCACGAGAACTACAAGATCCAGCGGGATTTAAGCGGGACGGAGTATGTGTGAATTGGGCTTAAGAGTAGTTACAGTTACAGTCTGTTTAAAATCATCAAACACCTACTAAATTGTCTGTTTTCTACTTGTTTAGCAGGTATGTCAAAGGGTCTGTTAAGTTAAGACGATTAAAGTACATACATGGAGATTAAACGGTGGAATGGAAGATCATGGGTGAAGGTCCAGTAATGCATGGCCCCATCCATTGGCCCTTGACCCCCACCTCAACTGGTCTTGCAAACAAGCAGAGCAACAACAACATCAGCTAATACAGGCTCACAGCTACAGAGCAAGAACAGCAAAATAATGAAAACCGATTTGGGCGTCCACATTTTCTACAGCTCGTTGGATGCTCATACATGAATTCATTAGATTTATTAATGTCTCACATGAGAAGACTAAATTCATGCAGTTATGGATTCTTTTGAGGAAGTGGTTTTGCTTCTGGTCCTCAGTAATAATCATAATGTGATCCTTTTATTGATCCCTGCCAAATGAAATTCTATTTGCGTTCAGGAATGCTGAAGGTCAGGGTCAACCGCGCCCCAGCAGGAGGCATTTTGTGAGCGACATGCACTCCACTTAACACAAAAACTATAGGTTTAAGGAGAGCATTGACTGACTGATTGATTGGTTCTTGCACGTGTGTGTGTGTGTGTGTGTGTGTGTGTGTGTTTTTGATTGTTGCCGATGCAGTCAGTTAAATTGTGGTGCATTTTCTTCTCCCGCAGAGCAAGACAGCCTCCCTGCTGCTCCCGCCTGCAACAGCCTCTTTAATTTGGTTGCCCTCTCTTCCTCTAACACACCTGTTTGTTCACAGCACTGCACTCGAAATGAACCCTTTATTATCTGTTTGTTGTTTGAAAAACTGGGGTGGACGGATGAAAGCGAGGAACATGAGTGGCCATGTAACACTCTGAGATGAAGGGGTGTTTTTTTTAGGAGGGAGGGCATGGGGTAGGGAGCGACGCTTTGGAAGAGACTTTTAAGTAGCTGTCAAGACTGTGAAATATCTGTCCCGGCAGATCTGAGAGGCCAGGGCCGCTCGCTGTCTTTGTGCGCCCCGAAGAAGATGAAAGATTCTGCTTTGCATTTCCGTCCTTCGTATTAACATAATACCAGATTTACTGGTGGTTAGCGATGGACAACACAAACTTCAGTTGCATCCTTGGCGGCGGATGTTCAGCTCCTAACGCACGCTTTACACGAGTAGCACGCTGAAGTTCAAACAAAGGCCTCAAAATCACACACTCTTTCTATTTTACTCTCTCTAATGTTAAAAAGGAAACACCTCGACATCAAAGAGGGATTAAGAAAGCCAGAAAGCTGTGGATCAAAAAATTCAGGGCTGGGTAAAAAGAATAACCCCACACCTGATAAATGTCCTCACAAGGTGTTTCCTCCTCTCCTTTTCACCCACTTCTCTCTCTTTCACTACCTTTTCCTTTCGTTCTGCCTCTCCCCGCTCAGCCCGAGGCGCTTCCTCAGACATGACTTGTCACGAGAGCACAGTAATCCCTCCGTTATAAGTGACCTGCCTGGAGTGTGTGTGTGTGTGTCAATGTCTCTAGGGCCATGGCCTACATTGAATTATTCATGAAGCATGTTTATTCCCTCTCCTTTAACTCCCCTTCCCTCTCATTTGCCACATTCCATCCCAGCACCCACCCATCATTTCCTATATGTGCCCCCCACCCTCTCCTTGTCTGACCCTGCTGCCGGGTGCTAACCTACAATCAGTCTCACGCCATGTCAGCATGTTTCATGCACACATTACATGACATACATTGCGCAGATGTGTGTGCGTGCCTGCACAGATGTGTGTGTGTATGTGGCGAGGGAAGGTTGAGGACAGAAGTCTTTATCTCCTGCTCTCAGTGGGCGAGTAAGTCTAATAGACTCGCTTACTTCAAGTCTGTCTACACTCACAGGATAACATTAAAGTCATGCAGATGCAAAAAACACACACACACACACACACACACACACACACACTTACTCAAACGGACAATGTTTACAGTCTTTAGTTTTCCTCTTAGCCTTTAATCAGTGGCTCATAAGGAACCCCCACCCCCATTTTTTTTCTTTTTACTTATTTGGTGGAAAAAGTGATTTTAAAGTCTTGACAGTTCACATGTTTGCCTGTGCCCGGGACATCCTAAACCCCAGAGGGTCATTTTGACAGTTTACAGTAACCGGAGGAGGGCGTCTTTATGCAAAGACGGAAAGTAACAACTTTTTTGACCACTATGTCAAGGACAATTAGGAAAATTAGGAAATTTAAAAATTATAGCTTTTGATTTTACAGTTAGAGAGCCTGGTTCTGGGGCCCCCCTGACCCTGCAGGGCTCGGGACAACTAGCCCAGTCCCCCCCCCCTCCGTCAGCGGACCTGCTTGCCACAACAACAAAACAAAAACTTCATAAAATAGAAAAAAAAAACACAAAACCAAAGATAAAGTGGAACACCAAAGAGTAATGCTAGTTGTAAAAAATAAATAATGGCATGTTCTAATGATTAGGTAGAGCAGCTGATTTATGGTGGATGTGGTTTATTGAGTGAACCATGAAAACTGTTAATCACAATAATCTATCAGAGATGGCTTTTTATTGACTACTTGGTTAATTAATTAATCAAAACGTATAATCTTCATTTATAGCTGTCATCTAAGAAAACAACCCACTATATACCGTGTGTGTGTGTGTGTGTGTGTGTGTGTGTGTGTGTGTGTGATCCTGCTGACTTGTATGTGCCCATTAACACATGTGTCTGGTGTCTGCTGTTATTGATCTGCAGAGACCTGCGATCAAACACAATTAGGTGTGAATTTTCAAGATTGTTTATCGACATGTCTTCTTCTTCTTCTCCTGCAGCCGCAGCATGTTTGTGTGTTCATAGTAAATCGATAGGTACGCAGAGGATTCACACACACTTTAGAGGTGTTTTCACACTCAGGCCGATGTTTAAAGCCCATGAATAAATGCAGGGGCTTTGGAATTGTAAAGTTTAACCATATATAACACGATGTACGACAAATGAGTGTGTGTGTGTTTGTGTGTGTGATTGTCATAACAATAAGTCATTTCACAGTCTTGCACCGTTTTGCATCCCCCAGATCTGACCTCTTCTGCTCTGTGTGCTCTTTGGGCAGGACATGTCTCTGAATTGATCAGTCTGCATCTCAATATGTTATTGATTTCCTCTAGCTGTCTGTGTGTGAGTGTGTGTGTGTGTGTGTGTATGTGTGTGTGTGTGTGTGTGTGTGTCCATCAGAGACTAACCCCCTATCCAAGACAGAGTCAAAAAGACAGAATAGATTTCAATGGTGGTTAAAATCCCCAGTTAACCGTTGCCTTGGCAACCTTTGTTTACCCCGTCGTTCAGCAGAAATCGATCTAATTGGCCAGGTTGGTCCGGCTCGTAAGCCCCTCTCCGTACCTATTCCCATCTCCCCCCCCCCCCTTCTCAGCTCACTCCCACCACCTCCCACCGGCAGCCAATCACATCGGCTCAATGAGAGACAGGTTTAAATAAAGGGAAGGATGGATGAGCGGATGAATGGCTTTTGTCATTTATTGACCACCGTGGGTTATCTTTCAGCATGTTTCTGTCTGTTGTTCTCAGTGCAATCATGTGTGTGTGTGTGTGTGTGTGTGTGTGTGTGTGTGGTTTTGTAGCTCAGCAAAGGTCATGCATTATTTGGTTGTACCTGTAATGGAATATAATCTGATGTGTTTCCTTTTATTCCGTTGTTGATTTTTTTTATGGTAAGGATTTATAGATTTTTTTAGATGTGTGTGTGTGAGCGTCCGTGTGCGTGTGTGTGTGTGTGTGTGTGTGTGTGTGCGCAAAAAAGGAGTACTACAAAGGGCCCTGCTCTCTGTCAGCTGAAAAAACAAAGCAAGGCTAATGCAGACAAAGGTACTGCACTTGTTTTATCCAATCATAGCAATGCATTCTTTGTTTGAATGCTACCCAGCAGGCTTTGTGGCCATTTAGCTTCGGTAAGTACGAGTGCGGGGCCCATTTAGAGTCATCAGATCCCATTCTGGTCCAATTATAGCGGCTCTCAGTGGTAGATATCAGAGTCACACAACAAGTGTCTTGAGGAAATACTAATGAGGGTCTCTTCATAGACACAGTGGGACGCACACACTCTAACACAGGCCCCAATGCAAGCCAATGAAGCGGAAGGAAAAATTCTCCTACATAGGGGTTGCATAGCTGCATGGGCAGACCTGGCAACGCTTTATGCATTAAATTGAATTAGCAACTCATTACATAGCCCCGGCAGTTATGGAATTTATCCCTCCAATAAAGAACAACAAACAATATTAACAGTTAAAAGCTGTTTAATCATGCACAAGGATGATGATTATGTCCCGTTTTATGCTTCCTGTTCTCCTCTGTGACTGTTTTTGAAGAAGTTGGATGATAATCAGAGTGAGCCGCCTGTAATCAGCCCGCATCAGTCGTGTTGTCTGAAGTCATTTGCTGTAACATGTTCCGCTAGCGACGCCGTTCATGCTAATTGTTTGTGTTTTGTTGCCAGTTCCGTTTAGGGACACGAGCGTGATATAATATGCCGCCGCCGCTGGAGGAAAAATAATTTCTCCTCTGTCACTCACTTTCTTCCATCCTGTAGCGGCTCAGGGTGGATTTGAAAGCCCTGCTGCTGCTGGTGTACAAGGCAGCTCGGTACCTCCAGGCCTGTAGTCCAGACTCAAACAGCAGCCTTTTGATCTCTCCTTTGCCCCTACCAGCTGCTCGGGCCGCCTCGATTCCATCCCATGTACACTACCTCTGATCCTCATGCCTCCCCCTCTAATAGAACAACCTTCCTTTTTACCCTCTGAGCGAGGCAGAGTTTCCCTCAATCGCCCGTTAAGTGTGGAAAACTCTTTTTTTTAGAAGAGAAACATTAGCCATACTTTGTTAGTTCCTCACAGATAAGTAATTATCGATCGTCTACACACATCATATCATTGCAAAATGGAAAAGCGTGTGTGGTGATGGTTTTGCTCTCTGTATTGCTCGTGTCACTTCCTCTCTTACAAACTGTCATGGCGTCTAATCTGCCCGGCTGGAACAGTGGAGATTCTGGAGGACTAGGATAGAGAGGGAGTGTGTTATGTGTTTTTGCATGTGGAGAATTGTTAAAATATGTTTGCTCCCTTTTTTTTTTAAGGCATTTTATATAAGAAGGATACCCAATGAGTACTTTATCATTTATGAACCGAGTCCTGCTCCAAGGGTTAAAAAAAAAAGAAGCTGTGCAACAGAACTGCTTCATCTTCAGCTAATAAAGAGCACACAGACAAATCATTTCATTTACAACATGAGGAGGCCGATAAAGTATCTGTCATAGACTTTGGTTTGTATCATATTTTGGTGTGTGTGTGTGTGTGTGTGAAAACCCATGGAGTGCTCTGACCTATGGATGTGTGGGTGGGTGAATGTAAATGTGTAACGGCTGAGATCTGAACAGTCAGATCTACTCCAGCCAAATGCTTAAAGCAACGACTTTTCAGAAGGCAATATTCATTTCATTGAATCTCTTCCAGTCCAAAGGTTGTTTTTTTTTACAAGCTCATCCATCTTCAGCAGTGTTTGAGCAACGGTTATGGTCACTTTGACTTTTTTTCTCTTGTGTTTGTAAGAACTGAGAGAGGGGTAAACAAGTGCATATGACGGGTATGAGGATTGTTAGTTTCTATATCTTTAATTTATTGATTCTGCTGCAGATGAAACTTAATGCTTGGAATACCAGAGTCCAATAAAATGTCCCCATCAAATCACATCACATCACATAGTATCATATTGGATTTAAAGGCATGGTGGCATGCATTATCGTATCACATTGTATATAGCATGGCATCAGTAGCTGATCATATTGCATCTTATCGTGTCCTACACAAACATCAAACAGCACGCACATCTGAATCGCTGGAAAGTAAATAATATATATCAAACGACAGAAATAAGACTAAATCTGCACACCAGAAGGTGCTCCAAGTAACATTTAATGAAATATATCACCACATGTGACGTCACATCAGACATCAGTATCCTACTGTATCACATCCTACCGTGTAGTATAGCTTTTGCAGTGTGATGACACATTTCAAACTGACTCCCAAAGAGGACAGCAAGAAAGTCAAGAAATGTTAGATTTTAAGTGTCTTCTTAAATTTCCTGTGGGCTACACCTCATGTCTTCTTCCCTCTGCGCTCTCATCACTGCTATAGGTTTCATTTCTCCTCTGACACGCAGCAGGATGTCTGCAAAAGAAGATCTGTGTCTCTACAACCCACCTGAATACTGCATCCAGTACTGTGCATTTCTGTGTGTGTGTGTGTGTGTGTGTGTGTGTGTGTGTGTGTGTGTGTGTGTGTGTGTGTGTGTGTGTGTGCCTGGATATCTACAGCACACTTGGTGACAAAACTGCTATCTTCCACTTGGCAGGGCAGAAACAAGACCTTCATATGAGAGTCGGCATTGTCCTTGTAGGAGGCGTACTTGTCGCTGTGTCTCTACACTCACTGCTCTGTGACTAAGAGAAAATCAAGAAGGCGAGACAGACAGAGAGAGAAAAAGACATTTTTAAGCCAACATCTTATTCACTCTTGTTGTACCTTATTCCTCTCTTCCTTTCGTAATCTTTCCCTCGTCCTCTGCCAGCGGCTAAACTTGCCAGGGGATTTGGTCCAGACGTGCCTGCTTCTCTTTGGTCATGTCTCTATGTCTTCACGTCTTCATCATTGCTCTGACAATTTGTGTCTCTGTCTGCCTCTGAAGCATTAACAACATTCAGACTCCAGTATTTTATTGCTGTGGGAGTGGGCTGTCTGTCGCGTGTGTGTCCTGAAGGCTGCAGACGCTTTGTCCCTAAATAGTTCTGGTTCACTTTGTTTCAAATCAAAGATCTCATGAGGTGAGAAGAACTTAGGTTTGCTTTGAGGCACTGAAGCTAGAGTCTTCAAAATCTGACTGCAGTGGAGGTTCAATCCAAAGTCGGTAATCTGCGTCATTCAAAGAAGCTCTCGTTTATTTCAGTGCAAATAAATCTTTTTTTTATGTATATAATTAAACAAGTGATAAAAGAAAAGACATATTGATGTAAAAATTGATTGATCTATTAAGCCTAAAGTATGTCAAAAGCATGTACTATATATTTATCACACTTCTACATCAGGTCATCTGTGCTTTCATGGGACTGTTGATTTCCCTGATACTAAAGTAAAGTCAAAAATCACCTGTTAGAAGGCATTAGATAAATAAAGTACTAAAAACCAGATAAAGACACCACATATTACATCCATCCATCCATCCATTGTATCTCGCTTATCCGAGGTCGGGTCGCAGTGGTAGCAGGCACAGTAAGTCAACCCAGACTTCCCTCTCCCCAGCAACGTTTTCCAGCTCCTCCTGGGGGATTCCGAGGCTAGACGGGATATATAATCCCTCCAGCGTATTCTGAGTCTGCCCCGGGGTCTCCTCTCATTTGGGCGTGGCTGGAAAACCAAAAAAAAAGGGAGGCATCCAGGAGTCATCCTGAACAGATGCCCGAACCACCTCAACCACATATTCTTAATGTTTAAATATATTCAGGGCTTATCAGTTGGATTTAAAAATTCATTGTTGATCACGGACCTTGATACAAACCAATTAGAAGGAGCTAATACAACCATAAAGATCTCTGCCAAGAATACAAATGTCTGAAGCTACCAGGATTCATTAATTAGTCCATCCATTTATTTGGATAACTGATTAAATAGAAAAATCTTTTTAAAAAAAGAATTCAAGATCATCTGATTTCTCAACATGACTCATTGAAATTTAACTTTTTGCATTCTGGAAATGTTTTTACATTCAAGTATTTTAACTTTGGCGTTTTCCATGGGCGTTTAAAATACTAATCGACAATGAGAATGATCTTATCAAGACACTCCAAGCATAGAAAATGCACCAGTGAGGAAGGAAATACACACAAGGCCTTTGTTTTAATAACTAAATCAGTCAAATCCAACATGTTTCAAACTTTCTTGAGTTTTAAAGTTAGTGGTGGTTTATTAGTCCGTGGTTACAGTAGAGCAGGAAGTGCTTCTAGCCACAGCAGGCTCACGTTCCATGGTGCAGCTTTCACTGGGCTCAAAGTTCTTACAATCTCCAAAAAGTTGGACTGGGCCTCTGGACTCAAACAAACCCGACAAACTTCCATTCTTATAAATCTTTTTTTTTTTTTTCATAAACTGAAGTGAAAAGCGCAGAAGTACTAAAGTTGTTGAGTCCGACTCGTCATGAAACTATCGATGTCTCGCCTGTGAATCTGGTTGGTTCAAAG